>NW_027656087.1:0-175790 GCF_964235325.1 Thermobia domestica | reverse complement strand
GTGATATTCGTTGTGCAACATTGCCAGATGATGCTGTGATGTAGCTGATGCTGAAACATTCAGTACTGATGCTAAAGTTCATTCAACGAACATTCTGATCCAGATGTAAACATTGCAGAATGGTATTACTCCGCCAATCATCGGATGATTGGCTATCGATCAGCGCTTCTTTCGAGAAGCACGTGCTTGTCCTGTCCGTCTTTTACATACTTCCCGCACGCGGCCATATTGTAAACTGCGATTCGCGCGTAAGAAAGACACCTTCTGCGCATGCGTATTCTCTTTTATTGCATTAATTCAATTTAGTTCTTAGATACAATGTTGTTTGTGTTATTTAATTGTAAGGAAATTGCATTTCTGATAATAAGCCTTATAAGCAACAATAGCATTGAAAAATAGCTTACTTGACAATGGACTATTTTCTTCTGCCGCATGGATGTTCCAAGGCTCTTTAACCAATAAAATCAAACAATCGCCACGTGTATTTGTTTACATGAGGTATTGAACGTTCCTTGAATAAACTTTAGAACGGGTGTCTAGTTTACTGACCAGAACATTTTCTCGGCCACCGCCAAAACTATAACGGCCATAACTTTCAAATTTGACAAAAATATATATCACTCAATGTCACTAATATATCCACCAAGTTTCATTGAGATATCACAATATTTGCCATATATCTGTATCAAAAGTCAGTTAAAAGTTTGGTATAAGTTGGCCACCACCGAAACTGTAACAACGAGCAATTTCAAATTTTCACAGAATATATCACTGAATATCACCAAAATACCCAACAAGTTTCATTGAGATCTCATAATACTTTATAAAAATATTTTGTGATAAAGTTTCGGCGGGTCGCCAAGTTATACCAAAATTTTTACTGATTTTTGATATAGATATATATTAAATATTATGATATTTTTATGAACATTGGTGGATATATTGGTGGTAGTAAACGATATATTTTATGAAAATTTGGAGTTGGTGACCGTGACAGTTTCGGCGATAGCCAAGTTATACCAAAATTTTAACCAATTTTTGGTATAGCTATATAATAAAGATTGTGGTAGCTAAATGAAACTTGGTGGATGAATTGGTGATATTGGGTGATATATTGTCGCCAAATTTGAAATTTTGTGGCCGTCATAGTTTCGGCCGTAGCCAAGAAAATGTTCGGGTCAATAAATCAGGCACACCCTGCTAGAATTGTTCACAGCATCGGCGATTTAGAAATTTATAACTAAATTTAGGGTTACTCTATTTCTGCCATTCCGAACCGGGACATTTTGCTGGGAGATCTATTTTCATTTCTTCTATTGATAGGAAGTACGTAACCAACGCAAGATATATTTTGTTGCATTCTTGTTCAACGTGTCAGCAACGATGCAGTGATGCCAAGCCGAAGTAAAAATCCCATTTTGTTTATTCAGCAGAAAGTAAGCTAATAAGTGTTCAATACACGTGAAATCATCGCTAATTGTCAAATTTTGTTACTGTAAAATGCATGCTACTATAGAAGTGATTTATACAGTGACTTGAAAATCTAAATAAATAAATAAATAAATAAATTACTGTGGAACTTACTAACAACTTTTCTATTTTAAAAATATAGCAAAGGAGAAACAACCATTGGCACCGTTATGGCTCAGTGGTAGAGCGTTCACCTCTGGTGCAATGGTTCTTGGTTCGATTTCAGCTCTCGCCAAGTGAGCTTTATGGTGGACCAACGTGTGCGTGGGCTTTCTTCGGTTTCTCCCGTTTCCTCCCACTTCCTTCACTCCACCATTTCATTCATTTCTCATCATCGCCGTCTCCTTTAGCCTAACCGGCATAACCGTGGGACGTAAAACTTAAACATTTCATTTCAACGAGAAACAACGATCTTCCAAAACATTCCATTTGAAATTACTGGAGAATGAAACTTGTTTTATCTAATTTTGTTACGTTCCATTGAAAATTACGACACAAATGTTTAATGCAAATAGTAATTTTGAACAGCAAAATGTACCTGTTTGTCTCAATATTTTCAATCCTCTCTGTCTTAATTACTTATTCATAAACTGCTTGATCAACATAGAAGGTCTGAATTCACTCATATATTGAAGAAAATGGGTGACCTACAGTAGCTTCACATTTCATATTTTATAAGTTTTGATAACTTTGTATAGCGTGGGAAATTAAAGAGCAAAATGGGAATTTTTGTCTTTCGAGATGGGATTTTGGAACGTTTCAAATTGGCATCACTGCAATGATGGTAAGCAAAGGAACATGCATCTTACGTTAGCTCCAACGATTTTAATTGAATTATATCCCGTAGCTCGTGGCGCTGTAACAATATTTAAGTGTAACCTATCATAAATTTAGAGCGCAAATGCAGTTTTTGATGTGAAAGCATGTAATACCGAAAATAATATTTTAGAATTGAAAAGAATATTTTATTAGTCATTAGAGTACATAGCCTGCAATACACTTCCTCAAGAGTCTACTTATTTATGTAAATAAAAAAGAAAGTGACTATGTTTGTGAAATCAACCGACCGATCTTGATCAAATTCTCAACATAGATGATGTTCGGTTCTCGGATGATTTTTATCTATTTACTTTAATGAGGCAACTTAGTCGAGAGCGAAGATATGTAAAAATAATCGAAAATGACCGCTATTCGTGTCGAATCCATAGTTTTCGGGGTCGCTGAGATGTACAATGACACTTCCGATGCCGTTTAAATCATATTCAACACCGCTAAAAATAGATAAAAAATATCCCAAACAAGAGACAATCTTCGGAAAAGCTGTGAGTGTAAAGCTCCTATTGACACTATGATCCGTATTACTTAAGTTATGGTTTTTTTTTTTTGTATTATAGTGAAAACTGAAATAAATAAGTCATTTTGATAAGGAAATCATAAAGTATTATTGAATATGCTTGATGCAATATGATTTATCTTTTTTTTTCGCAGGCAATTTTAAAACTAAATCAATCGACTTTGTTTCTTTATTACATAATTTGTTTAAGACGAATAACCAAAAAATAAACAACTTTTCTTAACAGGTAATTAAAGAAAGGAAAGAACAAATCAAGATGTCAAATACGAAACACAAAATCGATAATAACGAGTGGAAAGATATAGGTAAGTACTCAGTGATTGTGAAAGCTTAAATATCTTAGGTGAAAAATAACTTTAGTGGTGAAATTTTAGCCTAAAATAATGTGCCCTATGCCCGCTTCCTATGTGAAATATGTGACCTGAATAGAAAATGGCGGATTTCAATATGGCCGTCATGATGCCAAATGGAACCACCTGGTGCGCACTAAACCCCATTAGCCATTTCCAAAATCCCCTCATCTTTCCTCAAGCCGTTTGAAAAATAAAGGGTGGTACTGCACTTTTGCTTCACAATGTAGTTTTATATTACTCCATCTACATTACAACACAATCCATCTTCTGCAGAGTCGTTTTGACATATGATTAGCATCATATTAAAGAACTGAGTACTGCAGGAAATATATGTTAATCAAACTCGTTAGTAAGTCACTAATCATGCGTCATTACGACTCTGCATAAGGCCGAATATGTCTAGGGCAAATCCATAGTTATGGAGCAACGCCCCCCCCCCCAAAACTTTTGCTTTGCTCTTCAAGTGAAAGATCAACACAAAGTGTTTGATATGTTTCATTTTGTATTTATTAGCTTAGAAATAGCGCTCATCGATTGGTGCTACTTTTCGTAATTTCGGAGTTCAAATAGGGCAGAGGTTGAAGCAACGGGGATAGTGAAGTTGGGGATGGGGGGAAGTAACAAAACGATTGGAACCTACATAAGAAAGACTTTTAACCTAATCTCAACATTATTCACTGATATTTACACTAAACGTGGTTTGACTCACTCTAACTAACGCCATTATTATTTTTATACAATAATTTTGAATTGTAAAAACATGTGTATGAAATCATGTACTGATTACAGTGCTTCTATACCTTCTAGGAGTGAAGAAGAAGATAGCCTTTCTTGACCTTCTAATCGAAGCCTCGGAAGGTGAAGGAAAGCTCACGGACGAAGAACTACGAGAAGAAGTGGATACCTTCATGTTTGAAGTAAGTTCATGCTTTTGCTTTCAAATATCAATAAGAGGGAAGACAGTCTTGTATGTATCTTCTTCTTAGGTCAGCAATTGTTCAATTGCTTTCATGCATCTTTCCACTCTTCCTATCCTGAGCCAGGCTTTTCATGTCCATATACCATTTCTTCCCTACATCTTGTATTATTGTTTGACATAACTTTCCATTCTTCCCCATCCCGAACCAGATTTTCATTTTCATGTACTTTTTCTTCCCTATATCCTGCATTATTATTTGACACAGCTTTCCACTCTTCCCTATCCTGAGTCAGATTTTTAATTTGCATGTACCATTTATCCTCTACATCTTCTATTATTATTTCACACAGTTTTTCACTCTTCTCTATCTCAAGCGAGATGTTTCATTCCCTCTGTACTTTTTCTTCCCTACATTTTGCATTACTGTTTGATACAGCTTTCCATTTTTCCCTATACTAAGCCAAATTTTTCATTTTGATGTACTTTTTGTTCCCTACATCCTGTATTATTGTTTGACATAGTTTTCCGCACTTCCCTATCCTGAACCAGATTTCTCATTTTCATGTACTTTTCCCCATACTTTTCGCACTATTTCTTACACATATTTCAATATCAACCTTCCTGTAGATATTTTTCGTTGTGCTATTCCCTTCTTAGCTACTAGCGTGATCTCTTCATGTCTCAAAATGTGTCATGGGGGCGTGGATGTGGCTCAGTGGTAGAGCGTTCATCCCCGGTGCTTGGGGTCCCTGGTTCCATCTCAGCTCGCGCCGTGTGGACTTTGTGGTAGACAAACACCGTGCTCGTGGGTTTTCTCGGGGTTCTCCCGTTTCCTCTAACTTTCTTCTTCATTACACCATTTCATTCAGTTCTCATCATCACCGTCTCCTTTAGCCTAACCGGCATAACCGTGGGACGTAAAACTCAAAGATTTCATTTTTCATTTTCAAAATGTGTCAAATCTCTATTTTTCGTTTTACGTAAAATATTCTCTGTCCAATATTTTAAAGCATAATTTGATTGGTACCGTAGCAGATAATACAACGAAACTGTGCACAATAATTTTGAGAATTATACTGAATGTATAACTTTAAGCCTGGCCTTCTGAATTTTAATATATTTCTGGTTAGGTCTTCAATGCACTCACGTTCACAGTTGCATGCATGTAAGACTACAATTAACTACCAACATTTGTATCATCTCTCAAAGTACATTATGACAATATCAGTTTCTTAGTAACAGTCAAATGGTTTATTGAAAAAATACATTTACTTTCTTTAAAAAAAAAAAAAGAACGAAAATTTAAGAGCATTAATGGAAACAAATTATATGTTTCGATCTTCTGAAAATCATTTAACATTCATAAACCGTAAACCAGTTGTCGTTATTCCTTTTTATTAAAGTTATTTTTCTTGCTTTTCTGCCCGCAAGTGGAACAAACATCTAGTCCTTCGTTTGGCTTATAAGGGAAGTTCGGGAGAAAGCACTCGCCTGCAGAGAAACTAAGCGTGTCATTTGAAAGACCAATTCATGCTGATTATAAAAAGTTAATAAAATTCTTGTAGGGTTGAGAATCGTTCGAGAAATGCAACTTGGAAGTTTATATGTGAAAATGAGTATACGCGCATCTAAACGCGTTAAATACAACATTATTAGCAACGAACATTGATATAAGAATTGAAATCTATCGAAGGTAACAGATAAAACTGTTTGGCAATAACCAAAGAGTTTGTTAGTTAAAATTAGTCATTATCTGTTCACAATAATGATAGGTTAGAGATGAAAATTGATCACTGTTGTTCTTCTCTTCTATAAAGAAATGACTCACGCAAAAGACTACCTTGCGCCATGAACATTTCATATGTGCATTTGCTTTGCATCCGTCAAGGAAACAGTTCGCATAGCCAAAGCGAGAAGCAAATTCGACAGGTGATTCAAAAGGTATAGAATATAAGTAATTTGTTCGGTAACCTGCCTTGTGGACCACTAACTGAAACAATCTAATGTATTGTGGTGATTGGAACTAATTCATTAGCATAGACATGAACTTCATTTGATTGTTTCGTTGGTACATCATAATGTCCGGATGAAGAAGCTTCATACTATGTACAAACGTTGTGCCATAATCTTTGATTGGTCGGAATCCAAACACATCAAATGGTTGTACAAATCGTGTGCAGTTCTTTGGTATATTCTCAACCATTACGACTTTGCCATCCGTCATCCAACTTGCAATGGACTATATGTCTATGAATGGACTCCAGTGATCAAGCTGTGGCAAGTTCAAACCATCAAAGCTTCATAATAATGGTAGGTCGCTAGAAGTTACAATCGTGCATTTAACGTTGAATTTCTCGAAAAGTTCTCAACCGTACAGGAATTTTATTAGCTTGATGTAATCAGCATGAATTGGTCTTTCAAATGACATGATTAGTTTCTCTGCAGGCAAGTGCTTCATCTCGAGTTTCGTTTGTTGGTACATTCATGAACTAATACAAAATCTTTCTTCCTTATTCTTACACTTTGGGGGGTGGAGAGTGATAAATTAACGAGTTGGTAACAAATATCTAGAGGGCTGTGCTCATAATCTTCTTCGTGTAGAGAAAATAAAATCTTTATTTTTGCTGAACCTCAAACTCTTGTCTGAAATAAAATTTCTGTATCATTCTTCTGCTCTGTTATAATAAAATCAAATGTATTCAGTAATCCTATCGTACTGATATAGTAACACCTCATTTTGTAGATACCTTATCGTAAGTATGTTTTTAAAAGCCATTTAAAATTAAATAATATAATACATATAAACATACAAGATATAATTCTTTTATAACTGCAATGTTATGTAACAAAGCCTTACATATAAATATATTTAAGTGAATGATATGCACATACTATATTTGAATATTAATAAACAAATAAACCATGGATTTAAATATTTGCAAGCATATAGGGTCTAGGTCTATTTTCATATTGCTAATCAAACGAACAGGATAATCACTCTGCACTACACCCCTTCCCCTTCTTCGGATAGTGTACTCAACGAGGAACATCATCACTTCTATATGTGACGGGCTTAAAGCCATAAATGCTTTTAATATCCAAAAAAATATATAGTTAAATAACTTTTTCTCACAATTTTGTAATTAGAACTTGATTCCCTTGTGCCCTAAACTCCCCATATATACATATGTTTAAAAATTGTTACAGAAGCATTTTGAACTAATGAACTGCTTTCAATTAAATATTAATATGTGTTTCCAGGGTCATGACACTACATCAGTCGCCATTTCCTGGGCATTGTTTGCATTGGCGACTTACCCTCATATACAGGTAGGTTTTTTTGTTCTTTACTTTGCTAAAACTAGAATCATATTAGAAACAAATTTAAAATTTAGTTTCCACTTTAAGTATTCATAGAATGTCTCAGCTTCACCATATATCATATGGATAAGACGCCTAACAACGGAAGTTAGAAGAGTTCTGTTTTCGTGCAAAACAATGGGCGAGTCTTGTAATTGAGATTGACAGTATATACTCCAAAATCTTATCACTATTTAGTAAATAACTTTATTTTTCGCGTCAGGATTTCAGAAGTACAATCAAATTGAGCGATAGTTTTTGGTAAGGTACGTTTTAATAATTAAGTATTACAATAGGTTAGTAAATGCCAGAGGAGAGTTCAGCTGGAAATCTAGTTCGACAGAAATGTCTGTCGCTAACATTATTGAATATGTATCCAGAAGAGATAGTGGGGAAAAAAGGGTCTAACCAATACAATATTACGTTAGCAAATTTTAGGAAGTAATGCCTGTCCATCAGGAGTTCAATTATCCTATGATGCACCTTTACCATAGGGAAATACGGAATGAGAATAATGCTAGAATGACATTTTTACCTAAGTTTAGGAACAAAGTGATACTAAAATACAAGGCAGTTCATACATAGCCCTATATTGTAACTCCACATATGACTTTAGCGAGGATCTTGTTCTTGGTTGCCTTTGCTTCATATACCATATATATATATATATATATATATATATATATATATATATATATATATATATATAGGGTGGCCTAAAAGTAGGTATACAGACCAGTATCGATCAAGTATGACATTTTATTAATATTGTAATATGACTGAAGCGAATTGGGAAAGGGCAAATAATATTTTGTTAATTTTGATATTAATATTTTGTAAATTTTCATATTTTAAATGGAAATAAAAACTCAATTCCCAATCTGGTGCTGTTAGGTCGTTCACATGTGTAGAGAAATTAAGGAAGTCTCGTAACAACTCAAACTATGTCTAGATAAAACACTCTTTTAATAGGAAATACTGTATAACTTACGTTATGCAGCAATGTGTCAAGTCAATAACAAACACTTCCTACTTCGAGTCATGAGGTAATTCTTGAAAATGTATTTGTAAGCGGAAGAAATGACGCTACCAAAAACTAGGAAGAAAAGGTAGGTGGACAAAGGAGTACTGAACTCGAGAGTTTTGAAGTAACCATCACAGAAGAAGGAGCAACCTCTCAAATCTTCATCGATCAAAATCTTGATGAGTACATGATGGTTACACATTGATAACAGACTTCCATTATTCGACTTAATTACCAATTTCATTTCATATCAAAATCTAACTTCTAATTTAATATGACAGTTATTATTGATTTTGACATAAGGCCACAGCACCAGTTTTGGGTAATTATCTGATCTGATATCTCTAGTTTTATTTATTTAATTAAAACTACCCATCTTAACAAATTAATCGTTCTACCTAAAAATTAAATGGTTAAGTTTTGTTATGAGTGTGCATCCTAAATTGCCCCCATGCTAACATGGCTATTATTACATGAGCTATGTGTGAATATAAATTGTGTATGTCGACGTCCGGATTTCGATCCAATAAGTTGGCATACGTTAATATAATGAATTTATTTGCTTTGGTTTGTTCCGAGCTTAAGATGTAAGTGAAAATAAATTAAGAACAGACAAGGAAGAAACTAAGTCAATACTTGTATAGATAACAATAAAAAAAAATGATATAAAATGTCATGACCGATCACCAGAGGACTGTATACCTACTTTTGGGCGAGGGAAATACTGTTCTTGATACGAAATAGCATTACTTTACTATTAATATGTTTCCAGCTTATGCAATAGAAGTAATTCTCAACTTCCACACAAAACGCACGCCATTTTTTTAAAATCATAAGTTACTCTGAAACATTTTCTTAAAGTTGGGGCGAGTCACCCAACATCCTCGTAAAGTAAAATAAAATGAAATGAAATCTTTCAGTTTAACCAACCAAGATTATGTCCTTCATGCTAAGGGAGACAATGATTAAAGCAAGTGAATGATGCTGGATGAGCTGGTGTAATATGAAAGTGGAAGGATCTTCGGTCTAGAGTACAAACAAAAAGCTCTGATGGGAATCTTCAATAAAAACACATGAAACAGAATGTTTCATGAAAATCTCCAAGTAAGTTATCGTGAAACTTTCTTTTTATATGCGCTGAATACGTCCTTTCACTTTTGATTAATTTTACTTTGTAAAAAGTTGATAATTCTTAAGTCGTAAAGAAAATGCCTGATAAATATCACGAAAATGAATTACATAGTATAATGAGTTACGTGAATTATATACTTATCTTTCAAGAAGGGTTAAATTTATTGTCTTTTTTTTTTTTTTTTTTTTTTTGACTGAGTTCAATCTGAAGCAAAGAGTATGATGGATAAACCTTGACAAGTATGGCATATTGCCTGGAAATGGAATAATTTGTAGGAATGTTTCTTTAGATATTTTGGAAACTTCCATGCGGAAATTTCCATGTGGATTGAATGTACCCCTTTTAAGCCTTTTATCAATGACTGATTTTCCAGCTCCAAGGAATAGGGATGATTGAAAAACCTTAAGGTAGATCACCACCCGGAAGTAAGTACATATTTTAGCTCATTCCCTTAACTACTGCCCAATGTAAGTTACATATTATAAATATTGTACTATAAGATAAAGTTATGTTTCAGCTACAACACAAGATAGTGATTCACTTGGTTGTGTCTTCTGATATCGAAAAAGGTAATAAATAAAAGAAAATATTTGATTCGTTTTACAATGAGCACACAACATGGCAATTGCTTAGATCTTACTTGAAGTGCTCAATTTTATGAAATGTTTATTTGAATGTGTAAAATACTTTAAAGTAACGAGCTTATTACGAAATAGATATATTGTTTGACCGTTTTTCGTGTTATGTTTCACATTTTATTTAAAAATTAAATTACATTTAAGGAAATAGATTTTGAGAAGAAATTTGCGCAAACCGTCATGATGCGTTGTTGTCAAATTTGTACGTTTACTGTGGTAGTCACAATAAGAAGATTCCTGGATTCTAGCATTGCAGTTCAAGAAGCGGTACTTTGCTGTGAATTGGAGTATGGGTCGAAAACTAATTTCTCCAGTAAATATCCAAGTAGAATTCCATGATTACTTCCTTTATCATCTGGCACCAGTACACACGCGACACTATCTGGCAAAGCCGTACTATTCAAGCAGTGTTTAGAATAGCACCGAGGGTACCTAGTGATCCACCTCAAAGAAAACACACTACATTCCACCAAAATAAAAAAAAAAAAAATGTTTAACATAGTTATACCTGAATTATGTCCAAGGAATAGGGAAAACTTTCCACTAGATTGATTTCTTCCACTTATTTTTTATTTTTTTTTTTACTAATTTAAGACCTAAACAGTAGACTTATTTTCTGTGACTTAAAGAAAACACTCGTTAATTTAAGAAAAAAAAATGCGTAGGATATGTTTTACGACAATGATAGTGAAACAAAAGTATACAAAAGCCTTTTCTAGATCAATAAACACAACATATGCATCTTTCCGTTTTTCTATAAACCTTTCACCGATAATCCTTAATAATCCAATTGCATCTCTTGCGCCCTTACCTTTGCTGAACCCAAACTGTTTCTCCTCAACTTTTTCGTTTGTTCTTCTATATAACCTTCTGTTCAGTATTCGGAGCAGAATTTTAGCTACATCTGATATGAGACTAATAGTTCTATAATCCTCACATCTCTTTGGGATCGATTTCTTAGCCATCGGTATCATGATCGTCTTCAGAAAGTCTTTTTTTGCACTCTCCTTTTCATATATTTCATTGCTGGGTCGGAACAATTCTTTCTTGCCCTTGTCTCCCATATTTTTAATGAATTCGATTGGTATATTATCTATCCTGGTTCCCTTTCCATTCCTATTTTGGACAGTCTTTTCAAACTCATCCCGAAGAATCTTAAATCCTTTATCATCCTCGCCTACCTCATTTTCTACTTCAGTATTAAGGCTACACGGTCTGTCCCTACTCCCATATAAGTCTTCAACATACTCTTTCCATCTTTCTGTGACCTCACTTCACTCGTTGACTACATTCCCATTCTTATTTTCTATTGCCATCGTAATTTCCCCTTGTTTTCTCTGCAATTTCATAGTTTTTACCTCCTTGTACATTTCCTCATATTTCCCAACTCTTCTCAATTTCTCTATGTACACGCATTTTCTTTTGTAAATGTCTTTCCTTGCTATGTCTGTTTCCCTTTATAACTCATTGTTTAACTTTCTGTACATCCTTCTGCCATCTTCTCTATCAAACTGTTTCCACGTCTTCCTTTCTTTCATTTTCTGCAACATCTGTTCCCTAATCCATGGTCTCTTAGCCGTTTTGGGTTCATTGTAACCTACTACTTCTTCTGCAGCCTGCTGTATGCAAAGTTTAATATATCCCCACCGCTCGTTACTACCTGCGCCTATCTTTTCCTAGTTTGAATATTTTTCTTCGGATTTTTCAACGAAAACATTTCTTACTTATTCGTTTTTTCAGCTTTTCAGTATTCAACACTTTGTTGCCTCTTTTTCTTCTGTCTACATTTGTCAGTTGAATATCTACTTCGGCCAGCACAAGACTATGATAAGAGAAAATGTCTGCCCTGAGAAGGGTCTTCGCCAATTTTGAAACAGATTGTACCAGCCAATGGTTTCAGCTACAGCAGCAATCCCCAGTACTAGGTAAAAGTCATTACTTTATAGAAAATTATAATATTACACTATTAGAATTTATATTATTATTAATAAAAAAAGTCAAACTAGTGTCTGATGAGTGTGATGTCAGTCAGAAAAGGCTGAAAACACTTCCCTTATTATCACTACAGCTGGACATTTAAAGGGCTCACTATTGCCTCATTAATCCTAAATCCGGCTCTGTTCTGGAAACCTTACACGTCTAAATAACTGACCAGAGAAAACGCCCTTTGACTTTATTAATCTCATGAAAACGGGTAGATTAGCGTGGCTAGCGCTTCAGCATATTTTCTGGTGACTTAGGATCAGGAAATATGTTAAGGTGATTTGCGGTAGAATAGTAGAGCATAAAAATGGCATAGAACTTATATGAGTTTAAAATGAGCAGGTTTTAAATTCAATTTCCACTTACTCGTGTTTCTTTTACCTTTCCAGAAGAAAGTTGTGGAAGAGCTAGACAGCATATTTGGTGACTCTGATCGTCCAGCAACAATGCAAGACTTGCAAAATATGAAATACTTGGAAAGATGCATTAAAGAAACCCTTCGAATCTATCCAAGTGTTCCTCTGATCTCTCGGAAGTTAAATGATGATTTACAGTTAGGTATGTGTATCTTAGATCTTACGAAGCAACTTTAGCTGTTTGGCTTTGTACTCAGAATAAAATCATTGTATTTTTATGGGTATCAACAGAAGTGGGGAATAGGCTGAGATAATAGGTAATGTCACGACATAACAGCAATTTACAAACAGTGATACGAATACTATGATGCACAATACAGAGACAAGTCTAGTGACTAGGCAGAATGCCTTCGTTGCAGAGAATATTGGGTTCGTTTGGTTTATATTTCACCTTAAACTGTAGATTTTTATCTCATGAAGCCAACAAAAAGCAATACAGCGACGACATGAAAACAGAGATGTATTGTTTTGTGTTGTTGATATTGGTTTTTGTTGTTTTTATGCAGAAACTTTGTAACTAACCGTAAGAACAAAATTATTTCTTTGTAGATTTTATTAGATTTTTTATATAATTATGAGTATTGTAATTCCAACAGTATACCTAGGCGGAAATGAACATGCAGACCTTTGTCGTTTGTAACTGAGAGATTGTAAGTTCATATCAATTTTAACAACTTGGAAAATTATAGAATTCCATCTCTAGAATCAAAAAGTCCCATTTTATTTTGGAATTTTCCAATTTACATTAATTACAAGATAATAATAATAATAATAATAATAATAATAATAATAATAATAATAATAATAATAATAATAATAATAATAATAATAAATTTCTTTTAAGTGATCTGAACTGCTCATAGTTAAAAATACAGCACTTTGTTAAAACTATTATACAATAATCTTAAATAGATCAGAAAATTTATAATAAAGAGTAAATATTAGAGCAGATTAAGGCCCTTGTCACAAGATTAATATATTCATATTATAAGGTTCAAACAGATTTACAAAACAAGAATAGAGGTAGTTTTCGAGTATTTTAAATTGTATGCCCGTAGCCAAACTGACTCTATATAAAAATTGTTGCGGAAGTCCCTTAGGATTCTGAAACATGTATTTTTGAATAGCGCACATATTAGTTCCTAAATGAAGTCTTCACCAAACTACGGTAGGCCCCCATAGTTTAGGAGCTGTGGACCTTTAAAATTATTTTTTTTTTTCATGTTTTCGGCAGCCTGTAACTCCGAACGGAAGTATTTGTGTACCCAGGTTGGTCTATACTTTTTATCTTATCTTGGTGTCAGGAAGTACTTCCCAAACATTGTCGGCATGATTTTGAAACACCCGATATATATATATATATATATATATATATATATATATATATATATATATATATATATATATATATAGGCTATGGGATTTAACAACAATAATAAAGTAAGCCACTTTATTCGTACAGAGATAAATTATTATTGTTGTAAAACATGTGGAGTACAAAAGTAGGAACACGGATTAAGAATGTGGAAGGTTAGTATGTAAGGATTGAAGACAGATAGTTGTAAACAGTAACGAAGGTATATTTACTTAAAAAACGGAGGAAATGATGATAAGATGAAATGCTTGGATGCCCATGTAAAGGGCGGTATTAGTATTCACAATTGGACCTATCTTCTTTGTGGGGCTACTCAACATTGATGTTCAACATGGCTGAAGTCCTTGTTAGAAGGAATGTCACTGCTACCGATGGTTATGTGTGCGGATTGAGTTCTGATTAATGATAGGTAGCGGAGAGATGATCGTCAGGGTGCTCGGGATGCATCCGGCTATAGATGCCGCAGTGAAGGATCATACTTAGGCGTAGCGGAAAAGCTATCGTCAATATGTATAGAGTGCCCATAAGCGTATTATATTGAGCTCTCCATTTCTTATCTATGTATCGGAAGCGAAGAACTTCTAGATTGCGACTAAAGTGCAGGAATGGTGATCCTGTGTATAGGAGACGTGTGGGACTAGCTGATACGAAAAGCGAGATGCAAACCATGACGTTCTCGCTTACGTAGTTGCTCGTAAAAATCACTCGCACTGATCCAGACAGTGTGACCATGTGTGAGACATGGGCGAAGAAACAAATTCTATGTATTTAGGACGATATCGGTGTGTAAGCCCCGCGTAATACCGACAAGACGTTTCAATACATTTAAACGGTGTCTGGACTTCTCCTTGATGGAAAGAAGGTGAAGTTACCAAGACAATTTGGCATCAAAGATGTACCCCAAATAGGGTATTTGTTGTACGTTAATCGTAAGTAATGATAAATTCCGGCGTGTTCTACTGTTTCTCTAGCGCGGAAGTAATACTAGGGCCTGTTTTTTTTTTTTTTTGTACAATTTAACTTTAACTTCTATTGATTGTACCAAAAACATGCATGACTTTTAGCACAAATATGTTGATTTATGCATAGTTTTGCAACAAACCAGCAATGCAATATCATTTGCAAACATGAAGGTATAAATAGGCTCAAGTATCACAGGCAGGTCACCAACATACAAGATATATAATAAAAGTGACAAATCTGAACCTTGCGGGACACCGGTTCAAGAAAAAATTGAGAAAGATATATAGCCTATTATTGAAAAAGATAAACTTATATACTAATCACGTTCTAATTAGTTGTGAACCTATTCTTTCCAGTGCCCCGGTAATACTGATGTGGGGAAGAATATAAATATTTTTAAAGAATATTACTAATGCTGCATTTATTTATTTATTTTATCTTATTTGATTTTCACAATAAAGTGCTACGCTTGGAGACCTGAAGTTCGGACACTGTGGAGATGACTTCAGTTTCCCAAGATCTATTCTGGAGAAAGCCTCACATAAATCGTAGTTCGAGATCATTTGATGTGAAATCAATCAGCAATTTCGGATACAAAAGTAATTTATACCTTCATTTATTCAAATTTTGACGAACCCAAACATAAACCAATTGCATTATGCAAACCATGCACTCGAAGCATAATTATGACCAAATTTACTTCGTAATAAATTTGAATCATACTCATCTTACCACAATTTATTGACATTTTGCTTCTTCATTAAGAATGAAATGTTTGGAAAGAGTAATATTTTCTCAAATCAAATATCCCTTTTAAAAAATTAAATTAAATAACAAGTACTTTTTCTTTCTTCCTTTGAGCTCTTGCATCTCTAGCAAGGAACACAAGGTTATTAAATAACAAATTATTTAATATTAATACTATATATCGAAAACCTCCTGATATTAAACATCAGAGCATCCATAATATCAAAATATTTCAACGCGAAAAGTATTGAAATATTGGAATATTGATCAATAATGTTCCAAATATCGATATTTTGACAATTAGAAATATCAATTAATCGATATATCGAAACACATCACACATCCGTTTTTTTTATGAAGTCTCGAACCAATTCTTCTCACCAATCGCTCTATCTGTATCTGCTTCTGTCCTTGGATCATACTGATTGTACAGAAGACTGCTCTCACCAAAAAGAAGTTAGAGTCGACATAAGACGCCCCATTGGAAACAATTGATCTATCTACAGATATTTTGATCAATTTAATATATACATAATATTTCTCTGTATTTGCTTCTTTCCAGAGGACTACTTATTACCGGCAGGATCCATAGTTGTTCTGCACATATATAATATTCATAGGAATCCTGAGATATTTCCTAGTCCAGAAGAATTTAATCCAGATCATTTTCTACCAGAACGAGTACAACACCGACATCCATATGCGTTTATTCCGTTCAGTGCAGGGCCTAGAAACTGCATAGGTAAGGCTTAATGAACAAATTCTTCGTAGATTATTCTTTTAATAATGTTATAGAGCTAAGGCAAATAAGGTACTTCTGGTATTGAGTTGAGTTCAGTTGATTTTGAGTTTAATGTTCCTTTTAGCAGCGAGGCTATATTAGACGGGACCTACTGATTAACGATGAGTCCGAACCACATGAGCTTCCGCCGGCCCGATGACAGAACTTTCTTTGCCTTTCCGCGATGAGCTTTAGTAAGTCAACAATTTTCTGCAGGAATTCCAAAATAAAAAATCTGCGGGGTACTATCATATTTATGTTACAGCGTTACATGACAATTATTCTGCACAGGCGATTACATCGCAGATCGCGGCATGTCCTGCTGTGGGGCCCGCCGGGAACCGAACCCGGATCTTCCATGCCAAAGGCGCGTACGCTAACCACTTAGCCACGAAGGAGCTCCATGAATCTGATATTATTAGTCAATATAGCACACGCTCGCTCTCCCTTACGCCACTGTACAAGTTGCTATCTAATACAAGTTGGTGCAGACTTCAGTGTAAAATTATTTGTATTGAAGAAAATTATGAAATCATAAAATATCATAGTTCGCTAAATACAACTTAAAGGGGAACGTTAGCTTTTGGGAATAACACTCAGTTATGATGTTATCTCACGGCATGTGATTTCGTGGTAGACATTACGTTTGGAGATTTCTCGGTGATTTCCCGTTTCCCCATTTCACCAATTGTTTCATAAATATTCACTTTGGTTAACTATGTTTATTCTATTAGGTTCAACTGAAATATTTAAATAAATTTTCCTTTTCTTTTTCTTTTTCCTTATTATTATTATTATTATTATTATTATTATTATTATTATTATTATTATTATTATTATTAAACAGGAATCTACTAGATTTCTGAAACTTTTACTTATAATGAGATACAACTTAAGGTCATAAATATTAACATAGAAATTTAGAAAACCAAACAAAAATACTGATGAGAAAATATATATTCGCCACAATGACTTTTATAATACAGAACACATTAAGAAAGCAAGTTCCGAAAGTGCCTCAGGAAAATGGCATGAGTGATCACAGCAAGACACGCTCGCGCAAAAATAGAGGAGGAACACGAAGCCATAACCAGCCTAAATATACAGGGTGTTTCAAAGCAACACGGACAATGTTTGGGAGGTGATTCCTGACAATAAGATAAGACAAAAAGTATAGACCAACTTGGGTGCACAAATGCTTCCTTTCGGAGTTATAGGCTGCCGAAATAATGAAAAATTGAATTTTAAATATCCATAGCTCCAAAACTATGGGACCTGCCGTAGTCGAGTGAAGACTTCACTTAGGAACTACTATGTGCCCTATCCAAATATCCATGTTTCAGAATCCTGCGGTACTTCCGCAACAATTTCTTCAGAGGTAGTTGGTGAGTACTTCAAACTACATGCCTTTAGCCAAACAAGGCTTTGCGCGTACTGTCTCCCACCAAGTGCGAGATACGCTTGGAAATCAGGTTTTCCACTAAGTTGTTTTGGCGACTAAGATCCACGGGTAGTTGTGTCAAGTGCATGGACCAGATGTCATGAAGGTATGGTCAGAAGATCGTGCAGAGAATTCACGTTAGGCTACATAGACGTGAACGATGAACATTGTAGTCGACGATCGTCGATGGTTATGTCCGAGTTTCCGGACAGTGTGTAGCAAGCAGTTCTGCACAACCGGTGGTTCATAATGTCCCAACTCTTATATATCAGTTTCCAAGGTCTCCCGTTTCTTGCTGCATGAGATCGTCAACCAGCGATTGCAGTTTCGCAAGTTGTGTGTATGATTTGATTCAAAAACAACTGACAGCGGATGCTAGAAGAGCTCCTAGCGTTCTTTTTGATTTTTCTGCTGCCTTGTCACCGGAAAAGATCAGGTTTTCGATCGCATATTCACCAAGAATGAAACATAGATGTCTTACTTTTCCTCACCCTACAGCCTGATTTTGCGCCTAACTAATTCCACCTGAAGCACTTTCTATCTGAACAATGTTTCGGCAGCGCAAGTGAGTTGCAGATAGTGATTTTTGATTTCAGAACTTGGGGCGGAATTCTTCGATATATACACAAGCTGGTGCCGCATTACTAGAAATGCTTCAACGAGGATGGTACATTATGTATGTGTTGAGAAGTAGGTTATGTGTCACTCCAAAATAATTAGATCCTTTTCTTCTGATATTCATCTTTCATTTTACAGCCTATCGAAAGTTACTTTCTGGATATTTTATCATATTTCAGTAAGTTTTAAATTTTTACAGGCGAAGACAGGCTACGACCAAACTCGAAAAATACTAACCAATGAAACTTATAGTCGATAACTTTTTGATATATGCTATATACATAGCTAAATGTGACATTCACACGCATGACTGGAAATTTACTTTGAATTTATAAGGAATTACTTTGAATATTTCCTCTAAACTTCTGAACATAAATAACGTGAAATTTGGTAAATTGGAACTTCCTCATAAACGAAATGTCAACATCTTATTGACTTGTAAGCGTCATGATTTTAGAAGCGCCAGCACAGAGAGTGTAGTTTAATTATTATTAGTTTCCTATGAACTGTCGGATATACGAGGTGTAACACACACACACACACACAAAACGAGACTAAATGTGTAGTTTGAAAAAAGAGTGGAGATAAACTGTTTTGCTGACATCCCACAAACTCCTTTATCCGTGCGGCCAATTTCGATTTAACCGATCACGCCAGTTGGAAGTACTGCATCATTGAGTGAACACGTGCTACTGCATTCTGCCGGGAAAATGTCTAATGTAAAAACCGAACAGCGAATCAACTTGTGAAACTTAAGAAATCAGCCACGGATACATTTCAAATGTTAACCGAGGCTTCTGGAGATAAAATTTTGTCTTGTGTACGTATGTTTGAATGGCATAAGCAGTTTTCAGGGGGAAGGGACAGTGCACGCATGTCAAACTCAAAAATCAAGGCAATATTAATTGTTTTCTTCGACATTTATGGAATTGTAATGATTGAGTGGGTTCCCAGTGGTCAGACTAATCAACACTGCTACATTGAAGTACTAAAAACACTTCGTGAAAAAATTAGAAAAAAGGCCACAGTTGTGGCGTGATGGATGCCTGTTGCACCAAGACAATGCAGCCGCTCACACGCCACTATCTGTCAAGCAGTTTGTGACCAGCAAAAACATTACTGTAAGGGACATCCTCCTTATTCACCTGATTTGGCTTCAGGCGACGTTTTTTTATTTCCCAAAGTTAAAACTTGCTTAAAAGGAACCCATTTACCTCAGTTAAAGAGGTTCAGGCAAAAACGGAGAATCTCCTGAAGGGCCTTCCAAAAACCTCGTTCCAGAACAGTTACCAGCAATGGCAGCACCGAATGTAGAAGTGTGTGAATGCTGAAGGGGACTACTTCGAAAGTGATAATGTTACGGAGAACTGATTCTGTAAGTACAATGATTTATTAGACCAGTCTCTTTTTTGTATGTGTGTGTGTGTGTCACTATGAAACTTGATATATTACGGGTTTTTCATAAACGGAATAACAACGTCTCATCACTTGTACTAGATATTTTAGTTTGAACCTTACGGATTATAGAGATACTCGAAGGAGCGTTGATGCCCATAGCTTCCCAAGGACTTGGATCAAACCCCCAAATTTATGATACTACACCCGAAATTTGCGATTCTGGTTCTCAAACTTTCCAGTTTGATTTACCATTTTGAATGGAAATTTGTATCTCAAATAATCTCATGGACACGACTTGGAAGTAGCAATTACGTTTCTGACTCAGAAGTGATAACTTTGTATAATTTCGGAAGTTTTAAATTAATTACATGCGTTAAGAGGCAAAAGAAGGATAGGACAAAGGAGACTTAAAGTAACATGTCCCATTTAGGACGTAGGGTTTCTCACTTCCATGGCTTCAGAACACGGTGATATGATCAGAGCCTCGCTTCAGTCCTTTTTACTCTCACTTCCATGACTTCAGAACACGGTGATATGATCAGAGCCTCGCTTCAGTCCCTTTTACTCTCACTTCCATGACTTCAGAACACGGTGATATGATCAGAGCCTCGCTTCAGTCCCTTTTACTCTTACTTCCATGACTTCAGAACACGGTGATATGATCAGAGCCTCGCTTCAGTCCCTTTTACTCTCACTTCCATGACTTCAGAACACGGTGATATGATCAGAGTCTCGCTTCAGTCCCTTTTACTCTCACTTCCATGACTTCAGAACACGGTGATATGATCAGAGCCTCGCTTCAGTCCCTTTTACTCTCACTTCCATGACTTCAGAACACGGTGATATGATCAGAGCCTCGCTTCAGTCCCATTTGCTCTCCATATATATCGATTCCCTACTTAAAGGGAGGCTAGGTTAATCTTTAACGGATTTGAACGAGGATAGTACAAGAAAATAAATGCAGCGGGAAACGAACCTAATTCCACTCAATTGGGGCAGAGACGTTTTGTAGACTAAAAACACTTCTACTTTGGCATATATATCTTCAATCTTATGATAAAGCTTTTTGCTTGTAATTAGGTATGATGAAACACACCATTTCTACCTTTTGAAAATTACATTTTTCAAATAATTTCACCATTCTCAACATATTCTTCCCCGTTGTTGAACGGTGTGCGGTTACCTTGGAAGTCTCTTCTTCACAGCGCAAGTTGTTTTCGAATGGTCCTAACTTACAACAAAAATGAATTGTGAACACTGAGAACCCGAAATGCATACTGAAAAAGAATAACTAACTCATTGTTTTAAAAAGACATTTCCAAGATGAATGCTCGATGTTCTGCTGACCAACGCTCCATGGCGACTGAAATAATTTAAGACTGATGAGGCATAATATCACGACTAACCTCAACAATCACGTCCGAACAGAAAGAGAGAAACCAAGCTTTGAGTTACACTAGTCGTGAATATAGTTCCAGATATGGGAGAAACATCTGGAAACACGTAGAAATTCCATTTTCAAAGACCAGTTGTTTCATGTTCCATAGTTAATTGTTTTAAGCGAAGCCTTTGAGTTACAGTTCAATTCCCAAATAAAAGAACTTGTGTGAAATTATTGATCTAGTCACATCTTCAATTTGCAAACCGTTCGGTTTCCCTGTTGGATCCTGCACTCATATGAGTTTCTTAACTATGGTATGTAATACCCAATCCACTTGAACTTTATTTTATTTCTGTCCTATTTTTTGGACCTACGCTCGACCTAAGAAGACATTGAGAAGTGTTTTGTAGTCCACGGACCACAACTTGGGAAACGCTGACCTAAAAAAGTCACTGTGTATAAATTATACTAGTTGTGTATTGTGTATGAACAAAATATCAAATTTCCCTATATTTCTGTTTTTCATTATTTAGGTCAAAAGTTCGCCCTTCTGGAGGAGAAAACTGTTTTATCAACAGTATTGAGGCACTTCACTTTAGAAGCTGTGGATAAAAAAGAAGATGTTAAAATCCTAGCAGATTTGGTTCTTCGTCCGGCCAATGGCCTTCGAATAAGAATCACACCTCGTTCCAAGGAAGCCAGATAACAGCAATCCTGATTATGATGGATAACACTGTATTTAGAATAATAATATTGTAAATAAATATTTTTAATAAATAGTACATTGTAAATAGGACACATGTTAAAGTTTAATATACCGGGTGTTCTACTCCAAGCCAAATTTATTTTTCTAACCCTTCATCAGTCGGTTGCGAACAGAGTGCTCAAGTTTGGTTTTATACGTTCTGTATTTACGTAAATTTCCCTATTGATATATACTGCCGCTTAGCTACTTATTGGAATATTGCGCGTGGTCCGAAAAATGATGAGTGACCCGACACGTGCTTAGCGTCAGTCATAACCGTGATAAGGTAAAGGTCGTTCTGTCTCTGAGCGTTCCGCTAAGAACTGACTGCTCGCGTTTACATTTTTTCGACCATTTGTCACTATGATGACCTGATTCGAGCTGAAATGAATGGTGAGGATTTCCAGATAAGACAATGATTAACGGAAGATGATAATTACAATGATATAAATAATGGAAAGCTATCAGAATTCGATGGATCTGCTTATTCTGACACAGTAGCAGACGTAAATATGGAACATGACAGCGTAGTGAAGAGTCTTCCGATGACGATAGTGGTTTTCCTCCTGGTTGCGGTGTGAACAACCTGGATAAGGACTATCTGACTGTGTGGAATGATTACCCCCTACGACAAACAGCATGCAGAAGACGAAGAAATATTCACCCTCCTGATGTAAGGGATGAACATGCAAAAATTGCCCCAAAAATTGTTGAAGTCTGAAAGTTAGTTTTTACGAGTAAAACAACAGAAGAAATAACAAACTACTCTAACGATCATTTTCACAAAATGTAAATCAGCTGCAGCAGAGACAACGATGTAACTGGCACACAAACGGATGAAATTTGCGCTCTGGTAAGACTACTGCATTTATTCGGAATACTCAGATCTTTACATGAAATAGCAGAATATTACTGGTATAGAAACGGGACACACGCGACTAGCTTCGTCTTGTCATGAGCTACAAATGATATTTTCAGTGAAACTATCTAGTATTTTCAGTTTGTTTCAGAAATGTTCAAATATTATTCAGTGGTTTGCTGCAGAAAACGCGAGACTTGCGACTTGATGTGTTTATTTGTAAAGCATTTGTTTCTAGTTTACTCTAATATACTGAAGTTGTGAAAACTCACAAGATGATGTGCTTTATGTACCGCATATACTTTAATATATGATGACCATTACATTTTATAGAAAATAATTTTTACGTAAATTCATGTTTCAACAGACGTTAGAATACAATTTCTTGATTTATGTTACAATGTGAAATCTCATATTGTGCTACATATCTACGGAAATTATCAAATTGCAACCTTAAGTATAATATAAACGCATATTTTGTACGTGTGAGCACGGTACTCACATCCGACCAACCGAGTTCAAAATATAATCAATTGATGTAGGGTTAGTATTACAATAATGAAGATAATGCAACAAAATTTAAGCAAGAATACACCCGGTCAATGCGAAATGTAAAACTGTTGTGAAATATGTCTGACAGTGTCTTACTTTTTGGTAAGAAGCATGATATTGTGGAGATGATGTTTCCGCTTGCGGTCGTCAGTCATTTAGCTAAGAGTCAGGCTGGTGTAGATGTTTTTTTTCTCGTTGCGGCTAATGGCACCACATATCCAGAGACGTGCGCAGCGGTTGGGTCCCGTGCGTCCGGACCATCTTCCCCGAAATCAAAATTTTCTGTAAATTTAGACTATTTTTGAGGGTGGTTTTACAAATTATAATGTAATTTGTTCTCAGAAAAAATAAACACACTGCTGAACAAGACTGCACTTATTTAATATAAAAACACATTTACACGTGACGTTTCGATATTCTAGCCAAGATCCTCATCAGACGTACACTCATACGTCTCCATACGTCTCCGTACTCACTCCGTACACTCATGGAGTGTACGTCTGATGAGGATCTTGGCTAGAATATCGAAACGTCACGTGTAAATGTGTTTTTATATTAAATAAGTGCAGTCTTGTTCAGCAGTGTGTTTATTTTTTCTGATTTTATTCGCATGACGTTGACTATGATTGTGTGTCAATTTGTACTCATGTTGAATTTGGGTTCCCTCAATTGCTTTTGACTCTTCCCGAAATAAATTCGTGCGTAATTATGTGCACACATCATTCGACCTTCTCGCTTTTATGTTTTTGTTCATTCAGTTCGTGAGGAGTGTCAGAAAGAAGTGATTGTTACTTGAGCGTAATGACAATATAACTGATAACGAAGTTGCAAAAATTATATTAGTATACTGTTGAACAGCACGTCTCTACTCTTCGGACATACTGGAAAGCAGACTTGGTTTAGAAAAACGACAGAGATGCTCTTTGATAAGTTGGGACGTAAACACACACACACCGAGTAAATATACCATTTTGACATTAGTGAACAAATTAATTAGTGAAACTTGAGACAGTATATGTGGTACTGGTACTTTTCGAAATATACAATGTATGGTTTGTTCTATTTAGACTAGTTGTGGGTACAAAAAGCGGTTTATCGGCTTTTAGAAATACCGAAACCAGTTTTTGATCAGTTTCAAAAAACAGTTTGGAAACCGGTTCAGTTTTCTATCCAAACCAGTTTCAGCTTTTTGTTAAAAACCGGTTTCAGTTTTCTATCAAGAACAGGTTTTGAAAAAAAAAAAAAACAAAATGTTAATTTATTTTAAGCTTTTCTACAAATCAGTTTTGCCCATGTCTAGTTTACGCGCAAATGATGGTAACTTCCAACATACAGTATGTTATGATGTTATTTACATTTCGTCCAAAACACAGTAAGTCTGTTAATATTATCGTTGCAATATCTTCGTTAGCCAATAAATTATTAACGGAAAACCGATTTCAGATTGGAGCGAAGCACCCTGTACACGAAGATAAAATAAAGTAATCCTATTTAAAACAATGATAATGGCACACATTTAGTATCAGGAGTGACATTACACAAGTAGGATAAAGAATTTATGGACTAACTAGATTATATTCTCATTAATTAGTACATTAGCGGCATATTTTGAAGAGAAAGAAGATGGGTTGCGATTCTATGAAGAAAAGTTGATAATATATTGATGCGGTTTTTATTATTCAAATAAGCGATTCCCAGAAATGTATCTATAAAATATTTGAACAGTTTTAATAACACAGCCAGATACATAAAAAACAAAAGTTCTGTGCACTAGACCCCAGAGTATGGATTCTATGAGTATTGTGTCACACAGAGTCCAAATTTCGAAACCCCAGGATATGGATTCGATGTATTTTGTTACACAGAGTCCAAAATTTGAAACCCCAGGATGATTGACTCCAGGATATGGATTCGATGTAATTTGTTACACAGAATCCAAATTTCGAAACCCCAGGATGATTGACTGCAGGATATGGATTCGATGTAATTTGTTACACAGAATCCAAATTTCGAAACCCCAGGACGATTGACCCCAGGATATAGATTCGATGTATTTTGTTACACAGAATCCAAATTTCGAAACCCCAGGATGATTGACCCCAGGATATAGATTCGATGTATTTTGTTACACAGAATCCAAATTTCAAAACCCCAGGATGATTGACCCCAGGATATGGATTCGATGTAATTTGTTACACAGAATCCAAATTTCGAAACCCCAGGATGATTGACTCCAGGATATGGATTCAATGTAATTTGTTACACAGAATCCAAATTTCGAAACCCCAGGATGCATGGGATCCTGGGTTCCATCCCAACTCGCACCAAGTGAACTTTGTGTGGACAAACACCGTGTGCGTGGATTTTCTCGGGGTTTTCCCGTTTCCTCCCACTTTCTTGATTCCACCCTTGCATTCATTTCTCATGAACACCATCTCCTTTAGCCTAGCCGGCATAATCGTGGGACATAAAACTTAAATGTTTCATTTCATTTTCAAGTAATTTTTGCAACTCATGAAAAAAAATGGCCTAAAATATGCAGCAACCAGAAATTCAACAAAGAGAGGTGGGCTGCATAGGAGCAAGGGATTGAGAACACCTTTGTGTGTGTGCTTTCTCTAAATGATTTAACACTGTTAGGTAATGGACGTTTGGGTCATTGACGGTATCATGACAGCTTACATGTAAGTCTTGGTCAACTTTTGCAAAACTATTTTCTGTGAATTGTCGCCCACTGTGAGAGGCATCTTGGATATCTGAAGTAGAAAATATAAATAAACTTTAAAGTAAAATAATCGACTTCAAAAGTGAATTAGAAACATAAAATAATAATAATAATAATAATAATAATAATAATAATAATAATAATAATAATAATAATAATAATAATGAATTTAAAAGGTGGAAATAATTTGTTCTTATTACCTGTAAAGAAACTGAAGTCGTCTCAAATCGAACAAACTAATATATAATTAAGCAAGCTAAATAGGTAGCAGATCTCAGAGTTCTAGGCAAGCTAAGAAAGCTTGGGTCAGGTTTGATCTCTCAGAGTGTCAGACAAGCTTAGAAAACAGCCGAACCTATACTGTAATTGATACTACTTGTCCCTTCTGTGAGCTCGCTGCTCGCACGTGGTGCTCAATGCTGTGTTGCCGGCTTTTGCGTCTGGTGTTGAAACACGAAATTATTTATTGCAAGTAAACCTCAGTTTTATAAAATTAAATGACACAAAAGAGAACTAAAAAGAATGCTCTCAATAACCAACAGGTCCACTACTCAAGTTGACATTCGATTAAAACAATGTGCATTTGTTTATATTCAAATTGGCAACGTGCGGAAAGGGTAGAATGTTTACCATTGCAGAGCGAGAGAAATGAGCCACTACAATTGGCTGAACGTGCTTTTGCCATAGAAACAGTTCTTCTTGCCTGATTGTTGTGACCACGTGCAGGAAGGGAAAGCAGAGAAAAGTAACTGTCAGATGGGACAAGTTGTATCAAATGGACTGTAACAGTCGATGATGGTCTTACGTCATGTTTTATACCCTCTTTCGGACAGCGGTGATGCTAGTGCTCCTTTTCTGTTACATGACTTCATAATGGTGACGGTGCCTGTTGTCTGCTTCTTGTAGTAGTTGTAGTAAGAGAGCCCGTCGTTTTGTTTAGAAATAAGAAGCACTTGTCGATGCTTACAAAGAAAGTGCAACGGTGAAACACACATAAGTCGATACCACAGGGTGCGGCAGAATCTACTAAGCAGTTTCTATCGATTACCGCGAGAGCTGTGGTGGGGGTAGGCAGTTGCACGTGGTCTGCCTTTGTTCAGTCGTTGACCCCATTTCAGTAGCTAATATAGTCTGGACCGGTGCACATCGTGGTTTTGCCATTCGCGCTTATTATGAAAACAACAAATCTGTGATCGCTACAAAACGAGCTTTTCGGCGACAGTTCAACATTCCACGCAACAATGTCGTTCCTAATGCAAACACAATTTGGTCCTGGGTTCGCTGCTGGGCTGAAAATAACCCCCGAATTATTCATAAAGGACCGCAACATTCTCCTAAAGTGACAGTGTGGTGTGCCATATCACAATTTGGCGTGGTAGGCCCTTACTTTTTTTTTTTTTTTTTTTTTTTGAGGAGGAAGGAGTGTCCGTGACAGTGAATTCCACACGTTATGTTTCAATGTTGAAAAATTTTTCTGCAACCCAGAATGGACGAGATTGTTGAAGAACATGGACTGGGGGACTTGTGGCTCCAACAAAATAGAGCTACTGCTCACACAGCTCGAATTTTACTTGATGTTTTGAGAGAAATGTTTCCGGGACGCTTCGTCTCTTTGAGGGGTGATATCGGGTGGCCTGCGCGGTCACCAGATTTGTGCATTTGTGACTACTTTCTTTGGGGATATCTGAAGGAAAAGGTTTTCAAAAGCCGCCTTAACACCATACCAGAGTTAAAACAGCAGATTATTGACGAAGTGAATGCCATACCCCGCGTTATGTGTGCAAGAGCTGCTCGAAACTTCAGGGGTCGTCTACAACAATGTATTGATGCTAACGGCCGCCATCTTGAGGACATTATTTTCAAAACTAAATGAATGTAAAATGGTATATTGTACTAATTTAGAAAATAAAAAAAAAATCTCTATATATCCAGATTTACTTTTTATTGCTCCTTAAAACTGCTTAGTTGGTTCTGCCGCACCCTGTAGAATGATATTTCCGAGTGTAAATCCGCATGTACTTTCCGAGGGATGATAAACAAATTTCTTATAAATTTACAGATATATGCCGTACAATAACCAGAGCACCTGTTAAAATGAAAGTGATCCTGAAATGTGCACCAACCAAGACACTAGGACACCAAGACAGTATACACTACGGTTAAATGAGACAGACCAAAATTTTATCATCGACTCTTAAGTCTTCATCCCGGCGAAATTAAAATACCTCTAATTTTACAGTAATTATGTGATATCTTCAAATAGATAAAAGATAATTGAAATGTGGAACAAGAGCGCCCTAGACAATATTATTTTGCGTGAGGTACCGTTATCACAAATCACCTAGTGGCTTTCCGTTTTCAGTCGTTTAGAAACGCGAAAATAAATGCCGATTTTCAAAATGGCTCGAAATTGAAAGCAGATAAGTGAGTCGTGATAACGGTTTCTCATGTAAAATAATATTGTCTAGGGTGCTCTTGTTCCACATTTCGATTATCTTTTATCTATTTGAAGATATCACATAATTACTGTAAAATTAGCGGTATTTTAATTTCATCGGGATGAAAACTCTTAAAGTTTAATGTTTCATTTATTATGGTATTGTCCAGAGACAAGATTTATATAATCGAGATGAACAAAGGGTCATCCTTAGAGGTGAGTTGCCATGTGTTACTTTTTCAGGCAATCGAGAAAAACGAATTTTTATGACGATAAAAAGTATGTCCATCGTTGCCAGTTCTCGATAGCGTTTATTTCACTGCAATAACTTCTCTTTTATTATTTATATGAGCACTAGATAAGATATTATTGAGAAAAGGGAGAGAAAACTGGCTGGGACATTAGTTAAGAAGGAATTTAGGGGATTTTAGGATTGAGGATTTAGATTTCCTGGACTTTCATCATCTATGACCATGTTGACCCGTCACGTTTGAGGGATCACGTCCCTTGGTGATCACACTATCCAAGGAAAGGGAAGGAAGAAAGGATTGGGGAAGGAAGGAAACGGCCTGGGACCTATGTGTTAGGTACCATCCCGGCATTTGCCTGGTTTGAATGAGGAAAACCTGGGAAAACCTCATTCAGGATTGGTGGCCTGAAAAAGCTTTTTACACTTTTTCGACCGAGTGTATAACGAAATATTGGATAAGTTAATAATTACCTGTACCTTGGGTAGAAAGTGCTCATACATAAGCACTATACCTTATAGAATGTTAATTTAATAATAACAAAAGAAGAATGTTTTTGATATATGTAAAAGAAATATATTATGGGATAGTTCGTTGCTATGTAAATGTTTGATGGATACTTAATCTTCATGTAGGTGTGTATGACAGTTTGAAAGAAAAATACATTAAAAGTGTATCAACTAATAAACCATGCAAAACCGTTCATCGACTTTATAATTCTGATAGATAAGGTGAGAATAATATTATATATAACTATTAAAGATATTTTTACATTAAAGCAATTACTACCACTCAAGATCTGGATATCATCGATCGAACCAGGTTGACGACTACCCTTGGTGAGTCGTTGTAAAAATTTTTTAAAAATGTCGCCCGACAATGGGACTGAATATAAAAGTCATAAACGAGCTTGGCTTTTATCTTCAAGAATCACTGGTCCGTTTACAATAGTGATTTCACATTACATATGTCCTTTACATTTTGATCGCCCCTCGTATGTATCTTCATTACATTTCATATATAGATACATTTATAACAAAATCTTTCATTTCATTAATACTTATTTTTGACAATAAAGTTTTAACACAAAATTAATATAATGTTAACAATTTTTATGTTTAAGCCATCATAAATTAAATTATAATCCTTCACGTTAATAAGAAAGAATTAAAATCATTGGAAACTTATCGTTGGTTAATGAAAATCAAAGAAAATGAAATTGAATAAAAATCAAAAATTAAACATAACCTATGTTTGAATGAACAAAAGGAAGAAAATAAATTTATTTTTACACAAATAAAGCACACCCTTTTATATATATATTTTTTTGTTTTTAGTCTTCTTCATTCCTATTTATTTGAGCAAGAATGTCAGGCGCGACTAACGCTTTCACTAGATGCATCCATTTTTCTTTTGTATACTGAGTAGGTTTCCAAACCTTTAATTCATCTATATTACGAAGTCCAATTGACGTACCCGTTTTAGCGTTCAATAATTCAAAAACTTTAGGGTTTATTTCCTTAAAACATAAATAAGGACCTGAGAAAATGTCACAAAATTTATAAATCTTCTTTAACAACATATTACTTTGTGGATGTTGTTTAACAAAAACTAAGTCATTGACCTTGATCCGATATTTTCCTTCTTGCAAAGACTCTACTTGAGAATTACGTTTCAAAAATTTGTTATGTCTTCGGATTTTTACCATATTCACTAAATTGGAAGAATCTATGATTGATGAATCTTCTAACTTAACATCAAAATGTTGTTCCACAGGGAAAATCAAATCAGAACCATTATGTACATTAGCAGGAGACACGCCTAAAGTGTCTGATATAGAATGATTCAAAAGGTACGTGATTTGATTAACATGCTTGATCCATTCGGCATGTTTATCTTTACAAAAGTGTCGAAACAACATACAAAAATTGCGATGTACATTTTCCACCACAGAACTACTAGGATGGTACGGAGTTACAAAATGAATTTTAATATTAGCTTTGTTCATAGCTTTGATGAACACATCACTTTTGAACTGTGAACCATTATCACATAATATGTGTTCGATAGGGCCACAATGTGGAATATATACATTCAAGATTTTATTTATGATAGCAGCGGAAGTTGCTCTACGCAGAGGATAAGCTACTACATAACGTGAGAAGATATCCATGGTTGTTAGTAAATAAGTTTCTCCAGTAGCTGCTCTTGGTAAAGGTCCATATAAATCGATTGACAGAAACGAATGTGGTCTCTCAGGCGTTATTGAGAGCATTGGTTTTTGTACAGCCCGGTAATTATGTTTAATTCGCATGCACTCAATGCAGTCCTTGATATAATTTTTTATTTGAGCTCTCATTCCCTTCCAATAAAAGGATTTATTAATCAAGGCACATACCTTTACATAACCAAAATGACCGAAATCGTCATGATAGGCCTTTAATATGCGTGCTGTTAGCGTAGGTGGAATGCAAATTTTATTTCTAGATTTGAATTTAAAATCTTTAATAAGTAGAATTCCGTTAGATAATTTAAATCTGGAATTCCAATGCTTGGGACAATTACATCCCTCACTGCACGAAGACAAATGTTCCATGATTTGTTTATATTCATGATACTTCATTTGATGTTCTCGTAGATCTTCTATTGAAATGGTAGCTATTTCATCCTGTAAGATCTTAAATTCGTTGATGGACAAGATATGTTGTTCTTCTCCAGGAAACAGACGTGATAATGTATCTACGGGTCCATTGTCTACCCCTTTAATGTGTCGTACTTCAAAATCATAAGCTTGAAGATCTAACGACCAGCGAAGTAATCTGTTATTATATCCCTGTACGCTGTTAAGGTATCGCAATGAGTTATGATCGGTAAGTACTATGAAATGACATCCGCTAAGATAAGGAGCAAATTTTTGTATCGCAAAACGTACAGCCAGAAGTTCGATTTCTGTCGTGGTGTATCCTTTTTCAGCTTTCTTTAAGGTACGGCTAGCGCAATGGATAACAGCCGGTTCCTGAATAGTTGGATTAGGTTGCCAGAGTACCGCAGAGATTCCAAGTTGAGAACCGTCACACTGAACATAAAAAGGAACGTCATATCGGGGGTGATTCAAATGGATGTTTCGTTTTACGCACTCCTTCAACTTATTAAAACTGTATTCTTGAATCGGACCCCATTGCCATGGTACTCCTTTCTTTATAATCATAAATAAAGGCTGGGCTATCTCAGCAAATCGTGGGATGGCTTTGCGAAACCAATTGAAAAGTCCTAATATTTGCCGTGTCGGTTTCACATTTAACGGGGCAGGCAGATCTTCTATGGCTTGTACTTTAGATTGACTGAATTGTAAACCAGAGGCATCAATTTGGTATCCAAGAAATTCTATGGAATTCTGCAGAAATTTTGATTTCTGTAGGTTGATAGTAAGGCCCGAACTTTCTAATCTACTTAAAACTATATCTAAATACTTCAAATATTCATGTGGATTTTTTTCCCATTATTAAGATGTCATCAGCGTAAGTTATCACATTGCTGATTAAATCTTGACCCAAGACTTTGTTCAAGCAGGACGCTAATGCCGCACTACCATTAATAAGCCCAAAAACTACACGGTTGTATTCGTATAGGTGACCTTCAAAACTAAATGCCGTGTACGGTTTTGAATCTTCATGTAGCTCGACCTGATTATATGCCATTACTAGATCTAAATTTCCGAAGACTGCATTCCCTTGTAAAGAGGCTAATATTTCTTCCACTGGAGGATACCTCACTTGTTCCAGATCAATGTGACAATTCGTGCGTCTCAAATCTAAAACCACACGTAGAGAACCATTTTTCTTTGGAACAACATGTAATGGGTTAAGGTGAATGCTTCGTGAAGGCCTAATGATCCCATCTCTTAACATATCCGTAATTTGCTGGCGTACATTTTCCCTGTATCTATATGGAATTATATAAGGCTTGGTCACTATGGGTTTGTCTGTTTTAACTTTAAAAGAATAAATAAAATCCTTACAAAGCCCAGGACGTTCTGAAAAGACATTTCTATGTTTGTATAGGATATCATTAAAGACAGCTTTTACTGTATCATCTGTAAAATCAAGACTGCTTTCGAGTGACTTAACACGCTCAGAAAATAATACATCGTCTTTTAAATCCACCAAATTTTGTGTGTCTTCCATTCGTTGATCATTTAATTTACCATTTTCTGAACTAACAGAAACATTATTCACTACATTAGGAACATTATTATATTGACAAGCAATATTATCTAATTTAGGAAGCAGTTTCTGAACGATTTCCTGAGGTATACCAGGTATAATCAACGTTTGATTTCTAAAATCGAGCATGACACGCAATTGAGATAGTAAATCTAAACCCATAATTACTTTTTCATTCAGTTCCTTTATTACTAAAATAGGGATTGATATTTCAAAATCTTGAATAGTTATTGTCACACGAGTAATTCCAGCTACTCTCTTTTTATGTTTACCGGTAAAATCAACTATAATAAAATTCTCAGCCTTTTGTAACTTAGGATTCGAATAATTACTAGTAATTGTTTTCCACAGCGAATACGATAATAGGGATGCATTTGCTCCAGTATCAAGTAAGGCGACAGTACTTAACCCATTGATTTTGATAGATATTTTAGCTGTACTATATGATTTTAAAAATACAAAATTTTTTTCAATATCAAAACCATCATTGACAACATCATCTTTGAACCAACAATGATTTACTACAGGCATAAATTGGTACTGACATCTATTAATTGCTATTTCCGAATAATTATTTACAGAGACGTCATGTGAAAGATCATTTTTATCATTAACATGAACATGTAGGTTGGAAAATAAATGTTCAGAATAATCAGTAGCTGACGTGCCTTTGACATTATCACTTAACATTGTAGATAAATGTTCCTGAGAGTCTACAGCTGATATGGGTTTAACCCCTACCACATCAGCCGCAATTAGTTTAAATTCATATTCGTGTATGGTTCCAATAAAGTACATTGTACAGCACAGTCATGATTATGACACGTATTATTGTTCTGTACAGTACTTACTTCAATACCTGGATCTTGATGCGAAGTGTCATCTCTTGACCCCCAATTACGTCTATCCATGTAATTTGTCGTATTTCTGGAATTTCGCCAAATGTTTCGTCTATTTTGAAACCTATTTCGATTAGGTGATCTGACATAATTATTGTTGTGTTTGGTTAGATTAGGTTGATTCCCTACATAGCTTTGCCTATTTTGTTCGTTTTGATTGCTAGAATTTACTCGGCTTGGGTTGTATTCCGTACCGTTCACACTTCGGATATTTAGATTCCGAACAGGTACACGATGATCTGAATTATTCTTATTTTTACCCACTTCTGCTTGTTGATTCAAAGCATGGTATTGAGTTTCATAACATTGAACGAGCATTAACAAATGATTGAAACTCATACACTGTGTAGAAAACAAGATCTGTTGTAACTTAAATGGGAGCAAATTTCGAATGGATGCTATTATTCTAGATTCTGATTGCAATGGATTTACGACTTTTAATTCGTTGTAGGTATTTACAACAAACTCGACAACAGATTTGTGTAAACGAGGATTGAAATGTTGATTTCTAATCGTGGCATCTCTATTTGCAAGCAAAAAGTCATTTTCATAATTTGCAATCAGTGCTGCCTTAAATTCCTCATATGTATTAATGTGATCACGTATTGCCTTAAACCATAAGGAACATGGTGGGAGTGGTGGGATACATAATGTGGGATTAGTTTCATATATTGTGATCTATCTATACACATTATATTACATTCGTCCTGAAATTTTTCCAGGAAAGAAGTAGCATTCTCATTACATTTACCACTAAATTTACTCATGGCACGTATTTCACTCATCTTAATGCTTAACTTTACCTTCCTTTTACCATTCTGTGTACTTATTGGGTGACAATTCCTATCCATGATGTGATGTGTCGTTACACCATCTCTTTTCCGCCCATCAGTTCTCTTCGGATGAATTTCTTCCAAAATAATGTCCTCATCAGATGTGGGTGGAGGCGAGGTCATCTCTTGTGAATGGGGAAACTCTAAATGATCACTAACCGTATTATTGGTGTATGTATTGTCCTTGACCTGTAGCTTCCTCATTTCTTCCTGTAGAGTAGCTATCAGTTGCGTATTTGCACGAATGTTGTTAGTATTATTGTTGACCTGACCCTTTTGTTGACGCACAGAAGATTCCATTACTTCTAAATCCTTTTTTACACCACTGATTTCTTGGATAATGTGGTCGTGATTATCCTGACAATCCTCAGATATTCTTTTTAACTTTTCCTCGAACTGCGAGGTGATGTCATTCATCGCCTGGATAATTGATTGTTTCGTTTCATCTGACTTCTGTTCCATTCGTCTACTTAATTCCTCATATTGCTTGTTGGTTTCCTCTGACTTCTGTTCTATCTTCTGTTCTATCGTCTGCTTCAATTCTTCGTATTGCTTGTTGGTTTCCTCTGACTTCTGTTCCATTCGTCTACTTAATTCCTCATATTGCTTGTTGGTTTCCTCTGACTTCTGTTCTATCTTCTGTTCTATCGTCTGCTTCAATTCTTCGTATTGCTTGTTGGTTTCCTCTGACTTCTGTTCCATTCGTCTACTTAATTCCTCATATTGCTTGTTGGTTTCTTCTGACTTCTGTTCTATCTTCTGTTCTATCGTCTGTTTCAATTCTTCGTATTGCTTGTTGGTTTCCTCTGACTTTTGTTCCATTCGTCTACTTAATTCTTCATATTGCTTGTTGGTTTCTTCTGACTTCTGTTCTATCTTCTGTTCTATCGTCTGTTTCAATTCGATCAAATTTTGTTTCATGGCTTCAGAATCGTTCTTTCGACATTGTTCTTGCTGCTGTAAGGCTAGCAAGATTCGTTCTTCTAATGTCATTCCGGTTGTTACTCTATGTTCAACGTTATCGCAGTCATCGGATTCTTTCTCCATTGAGTCACCGTTCATTTTTCTTACGATTATTTTACCACTTCTCAGTCTTGTCAAATTTGTACTCATTAACCTTGTTACAAAAGTAAATTCACCCTTACTTTGCTTCGGGTAGCGAATTTACAAGAAATCCCGGGTTCCGGCACCAAAATTTTTACAACGACTCACCAAGGGTAGTCGTCAACCTGGTTCGATCGATGATATCCAGATCTTGAGTGGTAGTAATTGCTTTAATGTAAAAATATCTTTAATAGTTATATATAATATTATTGTCACCTTATCTATCAGAATTATAAAGTCGATGAACGGTTTTGCATGGTTTATTAGTTGATACACTTTTAATGTATTTTTCTTTCAAACTGTCATACACACCTACATGAAGATTAAGTATCCATCAAACATTTACATAGCAACGAACTATCCCATAATATATTTCTTTTACATATATCAAAAACATTCTTCTTTTGTTATTATTAAATTAACATTCTATAAGGTATAGTGCTTATGTATGAGCACTTTCTACCCAAGGTACAGGTAATTATTAACTTATCCAATATTTCGTTATAAGTGCCCCCACCGGGAATCGAATCCGGAACCGCTCCCACCTTAAGAAGGAATTGCATTACGTGGGGCGTGCTGGAGTGTGTAGTGGTAGGAAAGATAGGGACTGGGCGAAGAAGACTACAGCAGCTGATGGACGACATTAAAACAGAAAAATCGCATGTGAAGCGAAGAGGTTAGCGGCAGATCGTGGAACATGGAAGCTTTTCAGTTGCCAATAAGGGCAGAATACCTATGATGACAATGATTACTATTATTGTGTTAAGAAAAACATGAACCATTTACGAGCAGATTGTATGTTTTGTTTGATTTTTTCGAACGCTGACGCATATACTACTTACAAATGCTACAATATTATTGGTGTTTAACGATTAAAGAACACCCAATAACGTGACGTAAATTGCCAATCTATACATCTTATTGAGCTAAAAGAAGAAAAAAAAGAATATGAAAGAATGGACAGTTTCCGAGTAAAATGAAGAAAAACAAATTTCTTTTTAAACCTAATAAATTAATAATAGGCCTATACGAAAATGAAAATTACATTAAATCTTTCATTAAGTGACGTCCTACGATCATACTTGTTAGGCTAACGGAGACGGATGATTTATGCAAGTGAATGATGATGGAGGAGTTGGGGAATGAAAATGTGGGAGGAAACGAGGATACCCGGGAAAACCCACGTACACGACGTTGTCTGCCACAAACTTATCTTTGCTGGGGATCGAACAAAGGACACCACGCAGTGCAGGCAAGCGCTCTAGCATCCAACCACCGTGTCCCTATATAGAATTAAAGATAAAGGGATGAACATGAATGACAATTCTTTCTTTTCGTAATAAAGCAGAAGATCATTTTGACAATGGGGATGACAAATGAAGCATTCATTGCTTATAAAAAGATTTCATTTTTGGTATCACTGTAGTAAGCGTGGGAAAGAAGACTACATAACTGAAATATTCATTTGCGCACATTTATACTATTAGTACTCAGTTCGATATAAGACACCACATGCGTCTCTGGCGGGTGGAGACGAGCGGACGCGTCCACCCCAATATTTTCAAGTACAAAAATATTCAATATTTTATTCTAATTTAATTTATTTACTAACGACAGAATATCATATAAATAATAATAATTAGACAGTATTTATTTGGAGTATAATATTCAGGCTGTGAAACGGTTGTAATCGAGTTCTTGATATACCTTAGGGGGTGCGTGAAGGTAAGCAAAAAGGTAATAAATCGAATTGAAGTTAATAAACAGGTTGGGCTAGGTAGTATCCAAGGGCGCCGATCCTGGGAGGCCGGGGGGCCGGTCCCCCCCCAAAGCTCATGTGGGCCCCCTATTGTATTTATGAATATACAATATTTGGCATAATTTGAATGCAATTTGTCTTAAAAATCCTCATACATATACCTTCTGCATCTGAATGCCCTCTCCCCCAAAATTTACAGAGAAATCTTCGCCCTTGGTAGTACCATTTAAATCACTTTCTTTAATGCTCCCCCCCCCCAAATTTTACATGCCAGAGACGCCAGTGTAAGATACTTTAATTTCGTGTTTAGTCTTTTCTTCGTCAAAACAAAATCGCCATTTCATCACTTTCGCAAATATGCAATGTCACAATGAATAAAGAAATTCATTGAACCAGAAGTACTTGTAGATCTATTTCTTATCACAGAGAGATAAGGAAAGGGCTACAAGCCAACCAGATGGCAAAGACCAAATGAAATAAGCTGTAGTGTGGTTAGTGATTTCTGAGAGCTCTCCAAGTTTGCTGCGGGCAAGGTCATGCCTTCACTGAAGACATACAAGATTTGAAAAGAAAGAAAGAACATGTCTCACTTTGTTTTGTTGTGAAGAAGAACCGATTTACCCATCAGTTACATTGCGGAAGTGATTTATCGCCGTGTTTTAAGTGCAAAAAGGGTCAAAAGGAGTATTTAGCACGTTGACTATTTACTACATCATGCGCGACTTTGATCCATCAGTGCTACAAAAACACAAGTCTTGTCGGTGATAACAACTTAACGGCATTGACCTTGGCAGGCCTTGCGTGCTTGTACTGAAGTGTTTAGCTGTTTCGTTTACGTTTACGGTCCACTCACTGTAGTAAGCTGCTGCAATAATTAGATCAAGGAGAAAATAATAGGTAAGTTGTTTTTTATTTCATTAACTTATTATTATTATTATTACTTTCATAGAACTGGAAGAAAATCCAGAGACGAAGCTTTTTATTCTATTCGTAACTATTGAATTTGTCCTTGTACTTCAACGCTATGGGTGCTCTCTAGAAGTACATGGTGTTTTCAGATTTTCTTGCACGCCTTATATCTGGAGAAGTACATATAGTGTAGCCAAACCCAAACTATCACTTAACTCAGTATGATGTGCTTAATCCGTAAAAAAAAAAAAAAAAAAAAAAAAAAAAAAAAAAAAAAAATACCAAAGCTCGATTTAGGGGCCTTAAAAATTTAGTGGCCTCCGATCCAAAATAAATCCAATACATTTTAATCAAAAATCTTCTTGTACGCCTTTTATCTGGAGAACTACATATAGTGTAGCCAAACACAAGCTCAGTATAATCTGCTTAGCCAGTAAAAAAAAAAAAAAAAACTAGATTTAGGGGCCGTTCAAAAATTTTGTGGCCCCTGATCCAAAAACTAATTATTGGTCAAGATTACAATCTTCTGATGCATTTTTGGATCATTCCTAAAGTTCTTGCCAAGATTACAATCTTTTGATCCATTGTTTGGATCATTTCTAAAATTCTTGGCCAACATCGCAATCTTTTGATCCATTTTTTGATCATTTCTAAAATTCTTGGCCAACTTCGCAATCTTTTGATCCATTTTATTTTATCATTTCTAAAATTCTTTGCCAACATCGCAATCTTTTGATCCATTTTTTGATCATTTCTAAAATTCTTGGCCAACTTCGCAATCTTTTGATCCATTTATTCGATCATTTCTAAAATTCTTGGCCAAAATTGCATTCTTTTGATCCAGTTTTCGATTATTTCTAAAATTCTTGGCCAAAATCGCATTCTTTTGATTCATTTTTCGATCATTTCTAAAATTCTTTTCGGTTAAGTATCTTATTTCTTTCACATGTTCCATAACCTTGATTACTCACATTTACCGATTTTTCTGCACTCTTGATAAAAAAAAAAAAAAAAAAGCTGGAAATGTTTAAAATCATTTACCGTTGCTTTTTACACTTTAATTTGCCGTCAAAAGGACATTATACAGTTTTTATGAATGAGCGGACGCAAATATCTACGCACTTATAATGATCTTGTGAAAAATGTCAGTCGCTGACATCTGAGACGATACGCAAATTTCGCGCACCAAGTTTTAGTTTTCAAGTACAAGAGACGAATGACGATATAAATTAATAATAATGCAATAATTGTGTGAATTAGGAAATTAAATGATGGAAGCACGATATAGTTCAGTTAGACATAGGTACTTGCCTACTTAAGCCGTGAAACCTTCTATCTCAGGGTTGACAACCAACTAATAGGGATGCGCATGAGACGAGTCGGGACAGGATTTTCCCGACAAAATTCGAGTCGAGACATGGCTGTTCCAATAGAGAAATATACATTTTTCGAGTCGAGACATCACTTTTACAACATATTTTCGGGACGAAACAGTCACAAATCTTGTCTCGTGCGCATCCCTACCAACTAAAGCATCATCGTGGGCAAGTGCTTAGCGTATGTGCTTTTCATGCGTTTGATTTCGTTCTTCGGTACTTGCCTCGGACACAAACCAGAGTAACGTTTCGTATACAACTTGAAATAGTAACATCCGTTTCCCACAGAGTCGCTTACAGTTACTGAAATGGTATCTTAAACGCAGATCAACCTAATCCAAAGCACACTTATAATTTGAAAATATCATTCCGCCTTATGCAGAGTCGTTTTGACGTATGATTAGCGTCATACTAAAGGCATGACTACTACAGGAAACATATGTTAGTAGAACACTTTAATATGACACTAATCGATCGTCAGAGCGACTCTGCATAAGACCCATTAAGTTTTGCGACACTACCCCTCTTGACTAAGAAATATAGAGAACCTTGGTTGCTAATTGTCTACTCAATATCAATATTCAGTACCGGTAATCATTGTTAGGTCGTGGCATGTGGCTCGGTGATAACGTGCACACTTTTAGTGCAAGGGGATCACTGGTTCGATTCCAGGCCACATGCGTGTGTGGGTTTTCTTTAGCTTCTACCATTTCCTCCTACATTTTCATTCCACAAATTCTTTCATTTTCACTCATATTCTTTAATCATTTATCTCTTTCACGGGCAGAAATCTGGGTCATAAATAACAATTTAATTTCAATTCAGTATTCCATATGTTAGCAAATACAACATATTGCTTCCGAAGGTTTGCTGATGGCTTTCATGACCTACGTTGTACATGATTTCGTCCGTCCTTCCCCCGCTGTAGCCCTAAATTAGTTTAAATTGAGATACATGCTAAGTTGTTGAGAGTAGCATTAGAGTTCTATCGGCGTAGATACAAGTACAAGGTATCGTAACACTTATCCTGCGAAGTAGCTAAATGTATTGTCTGTGAAATAGGGTCTTCATTGCAAGCAGGACTCTGAAACAGAGGCCCCATTATAAGCAGAGCTGGGGAACAGGAGCCTCATTACAAGCAAGGCCGGGAAACAGGGTCCTATTATGAGGAACATGGAACTCCAAATACTTAAAAAAAAAAAAGTTTAGCATTTTTTCTCAGCTTCAAGCCAGTATAACATGTGGACCTATTGAAATTTTAACGTTCCCCACCGGAAATAGAACTCTGGAATATTTACACCAAAGGCGCATACGTGCTTCTACATTTCGTCAAAACAGCTAATTAGTATATAGATGTTTTCTACCGCTCGTTTTGTCTTTTGATATCCAGTTAGGACATAGTATACATGAAGCTGCATCAGTTCCCGAAGGAGCAGGACGCTCGTAATTTTAGGGATTATTCATTGAGTATGTACGAACTTACAAAGGGGGTAACAAAGCGACTTTGATTTACTTATCGACTGATACGAAAATAATAAAGAATTTACCTGTACTTTATATCTGCATGTGTAGTGCCCTTGTTCTTTATGTATGACTATGTGTGTGTGTGGGGGGGGGGTAATTTAACGCATATCGCATGTCTTGTGCACATGGATACTTCTTATTTTTGCATTACGTAGAAAATTATGGTATTTCATGTAGAAGTGGTAATAGAACACAGAAGAAACACAGATCAGGGGGTTCTCATATATACTATTGCCTCCAGTCAATATGACTTTTTTTTGTACCTTACTACGTCTATTAATTTCATAATTAGTGCTGTCATCTATGGAGACCAACATGGGTCATTCTGTACAAGTCTTCGCAAGTTTCTGCGTACAGCAACGCAAGCAACTAATAAATAAATAAATAAATAATACTAAAAAGTAATTATAACTGCTATGCCGATTATTGCAAACTAAAATCGCAAATTTTACTTTGCCCTTCACGCAAATCGTTACGGAACGTGCCCGTAAGTCAGATAAACGTATATAATCCAATCACTTGTAATTCAACTTCGTTTTCTTGCGAGATTGTTGAATACCACTTTTGGAATACCCATATTAATCTTGGTGCCTACCTCTTTTCTATTGAAATTAGGCTCTTATGTTATATCTAGTACTTCTGGAATATTATCTTCAAAGAAAATGACACTATAAAATTGAACGATTTCAGAAGATTTTCCACGGCGATTTCAATAGACAGGGAATTAATGTAGTCCTCCAAAAATACTCGTAACTTACGATGAGCATAATCGGAGATATGGTCCGGAAAGAGCAAGTTTCGTAACTCCGGAAAATAAATCTCCTTGTACCACCCACTTAAATGATCACTGGTACAACATGTGGAAATCTGGTATATTCACCCCGTTTTATTACACTTGACTCTCAGTTGAGAAACCAAGACTTACTTTCGTCCATTTATAAACTAGCTGAAAGAAATAGTATCACCATATCATAGGCTATCTTGATCATAGATTTTTTTTTTTCAATAATTTTGATGCAAAAATCTTCGATATGGCCGATGTTAAAACACTGATAATCGTCGAGATCTTCACCAATTGAAATGTTTTCAGCAGTCGATGACAGGGGCGCACCCGTTGTGTCTATCGTGTCTGTACCCCCAAATTTTCGAAATTCGACTAACATTTGTATTTTTTTTTTTTACACCACTATACTATACTTGTTTAACAGAGAAATGATTATTGTAGCCTAAAGATTTCATTTTGCACATTATCTATATTCTATCTTTTCTAATAAAAAATTTCTAGTACTATAATTTTTTTTTTAATATAGGTAGATGTAGTTAAGAATTATTTATCATCTTTTCGGGTGCAGAATAAAACTTACATAGACGAATTGGACCCCACACAAAAATACTTCGGTTCCCTCCCAGTAGTTATTTCTGGGTGCGCAACTGGTCGATAAACAGAGCATAGAAGAGTATTTCGACCTCCTAACCTCTCTACAAGACAGTTTTCTTAGTGGTACCAGGTCTAATTGTTTCTCTAATCAGTGCATCAGTCTTCCGTTTGCTAAGAGAGGATTTCTGTGTATGTAATTTTGTAGACTTATTTTCTGTGCCCTTTTCAGCCAGGGGTGGACAAAGGGCCGGGCAACCTAACCTGGACAACTGTCCGGGGCGTCACAGTCAGATGGGCGCCAAAACTAGCTTTAGAAACTAAATTTTATAACATGTTTTCTACTGAATTTTTTGGTTTATATTGTTGTAAAGTAACGTCAACTTCATCATCTTTTTCCATTCCACTATGGAAGAAGAGAGTTTCAGAATTCCAGGGGGGTTGCATCGACAAAGGGAGAGACATGGCTTGTAGGAGAAAGAGTGAAGGCAGAGTTGATATTGTTAATAGCGGGCCATGTTCGTTGTGAACTTTTCCCAAGGAATAAATGTTATTGGATTTTACATATGTTACTCTTTTAAAGTGGTAATGGAGGGGAACGGTGTAGAGACCTGCAGTGGGCCGGGCTTGGGCGGGCCGACACTGATTCTTTCCAGGTCGGGCCGGGCTTGGGCCGATTAATTGCAATTCTTTAATAATTATTGACTTTCGTTAAACGATAATTAGAATAAAGGCAAACGTTGCAGAAGTGTGCCCGTGAAAAATGTTACAAAATGAAACTTTTAAAATTTATCGGGCCCGGGCCGGGCTTGGGCCAAGAATTTTAAAATACTTATCAGGCCGGGCCGGGCTCGGGCCGAAAATCCTCAAAACTTTTCGGACCCGGGCTGCGCCGGGCCTAGGAACATTCGGGCTGGGACCGCACTTAAGCTTTTGATTTCTTAGAAACGACACCACCGTCGCGCCAAACTGTCGGCCTTTGTTGAAAGTAGTGTCTAGATGTTATTATTTCGTTATGTACAGTTCTTGCTAAATCATTCATTTCGACAGTGCTTGTGAAATCGAATATTCCACTCTGTAACAACATAGGAGGGAGGTTGAAAGCTGCACTACGAAAAACAAAATCAGCCAGTGCGTTTGAATCCTTCCTTCCGCCGCGTAAAACACGTTCAACATATCTGAAATATATTTATTGGTATTTCACGTTATTAGAATAGATGGTTCATAGTCGGACATATAGTAGGATGACACCTGATGTTATTCATATAATAAAACAATTTACACTATAGCAGTAATCATGTCACAATTGGTAATCCCGGCTGGAGCTCATGTGGTTCGGATTCCACGTTAATCAGTAGGTCCTGTCTCATATAGCCTCGCTGCTGAAAAGGATATTAAAATCAAAATCACCTCACCTCACAATTAGTAGTATTCAATAAATGCTGTTCGATATTGTTATTGTTTATACATGCCGGTACATAAATAATAATAATAATAATAAAAGCAGAATGTAATTAATACAATATGTATATTTTTAAGTACTAAATATACTTATATCATGTATTTGAGTATTAACTTTTCTTTTTAAAAAATATTAAAGTCGCTGCAATAAAATGTAAAATATAGGCTAGAACTAGGGGAGGGCGACAAAAAGTTACTTTGTCCGGGTGAAAAGTTTGCCTTGGTCCGCCCCTATTTTCAGCAGACGCAGCATAAGCAGTCCTTCACGTCTTTTGAATTCCACTATTTCCAAGAAATTAGCATAGAACTACTCTACAATAACTTTCCTTTAATATGTGTAAAAAATAGCTTCATGCGGACTTCATTTCATTCTAAACACAAAAGGAAAACCAGTCCTAATAATAAACTGTCAATGGTAAAAAGTATCCTGATATGCACTGGCTGTCTGATGCCAACAGATGTCAAGGGCGTACAAACAATTTATCATTTGAAAACTATATTATGATAACTTAATCGCAATTTAATAATGAACAAACTGCGTTGTTTCAATTTAATTATCTGTGAGTAAAACAATAATCATAATTCAATTCATATTTGTGTAACTGCATGTTGATAGGTATCTAAATTACAAAACCAAGTAAAAAGTGTATAATTAGAACTTATAGTTAGGGATTATGTTAAACGTGTAGAAAAGATGTACTAGAAGCTCGGGCTCCAGTTGTATTAGTTTATAACCACCACTGCTGATTTCAGGCCATTTTTGAAACAGGCTTATCATAAATTTTAACGTAGGCAATAATGATTATACAATATTAAAGACATCCTCCCTATTTAAAGAAAAAAAGATTGAGCACACATTTGTTGTCTGGGTTGGAGTTTGAGAGTCCCTTTCAGCAACGAGGCTATACGGGACGTGCACCTACATCTTAACGTGGGATCCAAACACACATGAGCCCTCACGAGGAATAGAACTTGAGTCTCCACATGCCAGAGGAGCATACGCTATCTATATATAGCTTTTACTATTATTTTAAAGTTCACTGTCCTACAATTGTTTCAGGATTAAGAAAGACGGTGATAAATAAGGGAAATGATGGAATGAAACGGAGAAATCCCAACAAAACTTATGTTCACAACATTTCTTCTCTACGAAAACAACTTGACTCAAGCTGGTATCTGGGGGCGCGGTGGCTCAGTGGTAGAGCGTTCACCTCTGGTGCTTGGGGTCCCGGGTTCGATCCCAGCCCCTGCCAAGTGAACTTTGTGGTGGACAAACACCGTGCTCGTGGGTTTTCTCGGGGTTCTCCCGTTTCCTCCCACTTTCTTCATTCCACCATTTCACTCATCTCTCATCATCACCGTCTCCTTTAGCCTAACCGGCATAATCGTGGGACGTAAAACTCAAAGATTTCATTTCATTTTCAAGCTGGTATCGAACCATGGATCCCATTCACCAGAGCACTCTACTACGGAGTCATCGCTTCCCCTTTGCAAGGGACATTTCGTTACATTGCTTGATTTTCTATATTTATGCATGGTATATTTCAATATATATACAGGGTGGACAAAAAAATCTAAAAGCACTTCATACAGGACACGTTGCCTCTCCACTGTACAACACGTGTTGCGGTTGCCGATCGTTTTTTGTTTTCAATGTGTCATGTAGAACTTCCTCTTCCGTGAGCAGTAACCAGTTCACCTGTGAGTGTCGTGGTGTGAAAGTGGTAAGGTAAAATCAGCGACCTGTCAGACTTCCAAACAGGCATGATCGTTGGTGCCCGTCTGGTTGGTAGCTTCAGTGGCAACAGTGGCGAACATTGTGAGGGTATCGAAAGGCACTGCGTCTAATGTTACGAGGGCATACACAATTTACGGGCAAACGACGTCTGCAATGCACAACAGTGGTCAAAAGACAATCCTGTCAGATAGGGACCGGAGGGCATTAAAACGGATTGTAGCAGCTACAAAGAAGACCACTGCAATGAAAATTACATCTGAACTCAATTCCAGCCTACAGAACCCGGTTTCATCGAAAACAGTGCGACGGGAACTTCATAAAATGAAAATTCATGGCAGAGCCGCTATCGCCAAACACCTGGTCACAGCAGTAAATGCGAAGAGGCGTATTCAGTGGTGCAAGGACCACAAGGCGTGGACTCATGAGCAGTGAAAACACGTAATGTGGTGCGATGAATCGACCTTCACCTTGTTTACAACAACCGGTCGTGTTTACGTATGAAAAACACCGTCGCAGGCCTATGATACAGACTGTCTGCTCATAACTGTAAAGCATGGGGGTGGTTCTGTTACAGTATGGGCAGTGATACTGTGGTTTTCTGCAGGCCTTATCATAGCTCTGCATGGAATGATGAATGCTAAGGCGTATGAGGCCATTTTGGGGGACCAGGTTCTACCCATGGCCCAAATATTGTTCTCTGATGGTGATGGCATCTACCAAGATGATTTGGCACCCTATCACTCTGCAAAAACGGTGAAATCATGGTTTGAGAAGCATGACCAGGAGCTATCACACCTCCTCTGAGTCCTATAATCATCAGATATGAACATCATTGAGCCATTGTGGTAGAAAGGCGTGTTCGGTCTCATTACCCTCCACCAGCATCTCTTAAGGAACTGGAGCATGTTTTGGAGGAACAATGGTACAAAATTCCACACACCACAATTCAGAAACTTTATACGTCCATTCCACGTCGGATCCAAGCTGTTTTGGACGCAAAAGGATGCCCCACACCATACTAGATGTGATTTTCACACTTTTGCAAACGTTTTAGATTTTTCTTTAACCCCTGTATATATAATTAAATTGTGTTTATTAATTAATAAGTCACGCCTGACACTATTTATTTAATATAAGTATAGCGTAATATATAATTTTACTATGTTTATAATATGTAAATGTTTTTAAATATCGATTAGAGAATTATCTCAATCATTTATATATACTATTTCTTTTTTGGATTAAGTTTCAGTTAGTTAGATAGAATATTACTCTCGCGCCCACTTGATTATAGACCTGGTAGAGAGGCTAGTTTTTTTTTTTTTTTTTTGAAGATTTCTCTTTGTTGTTTGCTTTTCCAGTAATTTTCCATTGCTGCAGAAGTTTTCTGAACCGTTGTTAGGTTAAATTTTTTCTTCGGTTTTTCTGTCTCCAGCAAAACATATAAAAAGGCGGATTTTTTTAATGGCTTTCGCTTTTTCAGCTAGGGAGGCTTATAGAGTAGAGATCTATACTGGTGGCTGTGCAGTCCGAAGGGAATTTAGCAGTGAACTTTTTTCCCGGGAGTTTGTCCTTTAGAGTAGTTACTGGATGTCCAGTGGATATGTTAGTCCTTGGCTTCCAGTCTCGTTAGAAAAAGTGGTCTCTGGCCATTACTTAGGTGAATTCTCGAGATATGAGAAGGAATTAAAGAATTAAGTAGGATTTTTTGAGCTCTACGTCAGAATAATGACTTAAATGAGCTCTAGTTTAATGGTTAGAAACAATGAAAAGTAATTTTGCTCTTGGGGTATTCCTATTGAGAGAGTGAACCCAGGATACGTAGGTTTTTGAGATCTCCAGGTGTTGGAGGTTTTCCCCGTGAAATTTTGAATCCAGGTTGCGATTTGGGTTCAATTCCCGTACAGTCAGGCAATAGTGAGGCTTGGTTGGTGTTTCTATTTTCACACTGCGACTTCCGTGTTTGAACGTATTAGAGTGTGTGGTTTACCTTTTAACCTAGAGTCTTCAATGAAGACGTAATATAATAGCTGGGCCATGAGTGACGGCTGCTACTCCTAATTCCCTAAGTTTACCAATCCTTTAAGATTTTAGTTAGTTTCCTATCTGGATATGTCTACATGTTGAGAGTCCGAACCACGTGTAGGCCAGACTGTTACTGTAATGAAGTTTAACGGTATTTGAAAGCAAGGAATATGGACCTAGAGTAGAGAGAGTAGGGTCTACTAGTTTCCATATTACCGCAGTTCCCAAAGAAACTTAGAGAAAATTTATTGTTTAACTTTAGAGATATTTAAATTAGACACTGAGCTCCATCTACTCTCCCGATAAGTTCTTTGGGAAGTTGAGTTGTCTTTTCAAGGGCAAAGTAACGCCCTTTGAATCTATAAATTACTAGTCACTCACCTTACCTAAATTAGAGGAATTTTAATTATAATAAATCTAGTTATCCACCGTAAATTCCTTGACTTTTTATTTTTAACTCAATCCTATTTAGAACCTGTTATCTAGAAGACAGAGAGCGGACGATTTATTTCTGGAGGAGTTTATTTCTTTGTTGTAAGGTAAAAATGGCAGACTTATTAGTTTGAGTGGTGATAAAGAATCTCGATTAGATTTATAATTTCATATATATAAAGAGATATACCAAACTGAAAAATATATTATTATTATTATTTAATTTTTTATTTTACCTTACATCTTCTTACTATTATTACTGCTAGTAGTAATAATAATAATATATTTAATAGAAGTCAATGTTGTAATTTTCTTTTATTATTTTACCTATAAAACTTTTGTTATGCAAGTATGCTGATGTATAGACCCTAATATTAAGATTTATCATGTATAATTTGGTTTACAATGCAGATTATAAGAAATTATATATATATATATATATATATATATATATATATATATATATATATATATATATATTTAGTAATTGAAAGTGTTCAACTAAAGTGTGAGATGCTACCTCACATATTAAATTATTTTTTTACTTATGGTCATTTTCGGATCAAAAGATCCAATATATTTCAGGCAAAAATTTTCTTGTAGGCCTATATCACGAGAACTACATACAGTGTAGCCGAACCAAAACTATCACTTAACTGAGTATGATGTGCTTATTCCGTAATAAAATACGGAAAAAATTCCGTTCAAAAAATTCCGAAAAATTCCGGCCGTTCAAAAATTTTGTGGTCCTTAATCAAAAAATATTCAATATATTTAATTCAATCAAAAAAAAAAAAAAAATTAGTACGCCTCCATATATCGAGAACTACATACACATAGTGTAGCCAAACCACTAACAATTAACTCGGTCATCATCATCATAGGTATTCTGCCTTTATTGGCAGGTCACTTGCCGCAGCTGAGAAGCTTCCATGCTCCACGATCCTCCGCTAACCTTTTCGTCTTCGCGTATGATCTTTCTGTTTTAATATAATCCATTAATTGTAGTCTCCTTCGCCCCCTCCCTCTCTTTCCCGCCACCATACCCTCTAGGACGTCCCTCATGATACAATCTCTTCTTAGGCAATGTCCCAACCAGTTTCTCTTCCTCTTCCTAACAATATCTAAAAGTGTTCTTTTCTCACCCACCATTTCTAACACTCTCTCATTCGTTTTCCGCTCGACCCAACTAACTCTTTCCATTCTTCTCCACACCCACATTTCGAAGGCTTCCAGTCGATTTTCGTCACCCTTACGCAATGTCCACGTTTCCGCCCCATACAGCACAACACTCCACACGAAGCATTTTATGAGTCTTTTTCTCAACTCTTTGTTCAAGGTCCCACAAAACAGACTTTTCTTTCTTTTAAAGGCTTCTTTCGCCATTCCTATCCTTGCTTTTATTTCACGTTCGCATTTCATGTCATTACTAAGAACACTACCCAGGTATCGAAAACTATTCACTTGTTCTATTTTCTCCCCTCCTACTTTTATATTTGACACAGACCCCTGCGTTCCAATCACCATGGCTTTTGTCTTTCTAACATTTATTTTCATCCCATATTCTTCAAAGCCCCTTCTCATTTTTTCTAACATTTTATTGATTTTCTTTTTAGATTCTGCAACAAGGGCCATATCGTCTGCAAATCTTATGCATCTAATCATTCTACCTCCTACCGAAATGCCATCATCATCATGTAGGCTCTCTTTTTTACTATCTCTTCTAGATAGACATTAAATAGTGTTGGCGAGAGGCAGCATCCTTGTCGAACTCCCCTTCCAATTGTACTCTCTTCCGTCAGTTCTTCCCCTATTCTAACACTTACTTGTTGGTTCATGTATAAGTTTCTTATGAGTCTTCTATCTTTCCATTCCAACCCTATCTTTGTTAGAACTCCCAACAACAATTCCCAATTCACGCGGTCAAAAGCCTTTTCTAGATCAATAAATACAACATACACCTCTTTCCCTTTTTCTATAAATCTTTCACCGATCACCCTTAATAATCCAATAGCATCTCTTGTGCCCTTGCCTCTTCTGAACCCGAACTGCTCTTCCTCAACATCTTTATTTGTTCTTCCATATAACCTTCTGTTCAGTATTCGGAGCAGAATTTTAGCTGCATGAGATATGAGACTAATAGTTCTATAATCCTCACATCTCTTTGGGTTCGATTTCTTAGCCATCGGTATCATGATCGTTTTCAGAAAGTGTCTTGGCCATTCTCCTGTTTCATATATTTCATTGCATAGTCGCCACAATTCTTTCTTTCCCTTGTCTCCTATAATTTTAATGAATTCAATTGGTATGTTATCTATTCCTGTTGCCTTTCCATTCCTAATCTCAGATATAGCCTTTTCAAACTCATCCCGAAGAATACTAAATCCTTTATCATCCTCGCCTACTTCACTTTCCACTTCAACATTTAGGCTACACGGTCTATCCCTACTCTCATATAAGTCTTCAACGTATTCTTTCCACCTTCCTATGACCTCATTTCTCTCGCTGACTACCTTCCCATTCTTATTTTCTACTGCCATCATGATACTCCCTTGTTTCCTCCGAAATTCCATAGATTTCACCTCCTTGTACATTTCCTCATATTTCCCAACTCTTTCTAATTCTTCTATGTCCTCGCATTTTCTTTTGTAAAACTCTTCCCTCGCTTTGTCTGTTTCTCTTCGTAATTCATTATTTAACTTTCTGTACATCTTTCTGCCCTCTTCTGTATCAACCTGTTTCCACATCTTACTCTCCTTCATTTTCTGCAACATCTGCTCTGTAACCCATGGTTTCTTAGCAGTTTTGTGTTCGCGGTAACCTACTGCTTCTTCTGCAGCCTGCTGTAAGCAACGTTTAATATGTTCCCACCGTGCGTTACTACCTGCGCCTATCCTTTCCTCGTTTGAACATTTTTCTTCGAATTTTTCAGGAATCTTTGCGTGGAAGTTTCTGTAGAGTAGATCGTCTAGTGAGTATTTTTGAGATGGTGGGGCACATCGGGGAGTTGGCTGGGTGCCCTCCCTCAATTAACACGGATCACTGATTCATCTCTGGTGGTACGAGTGCACAGATAGGTAGCATGATTACCGGCGCATTTAATACATCTTGGGTTCGCATGACAGGATGACTGGGTATGACCAAGTCGCTGACATCTATAGCATTGGATGTACGGTCGAGCTCTATATAGTTCAATCTTTACTTTGTAGAATTCCAGCTAAGTTAATTGAGTGATGTCCATTGCAGCCGGAGTCTTCTTTAAGGTGGCTAAAAATAATGGCAGGAGTTGACCAGCTCGGCCCTTCATTTGATTAACAGTAAGAATCGAGTAGCCTCGATTGAGGAGATCTGTTTTGATATTATTGATTTGAGTGTCAATTGGTAATTGACTTATAACTACTTTTTATGACTGGTTCTTGTTTAGCTAATTCCAGGGCATACTGGAGCTTGAAGTCTTTGCCGTAGGTAATCAGTGATTGCAGAAGGTAATCAGTGATATTTAATATGCGTCTTATAGACCGCGCAATATGGAATGTCCTTGCAGACCGTAGCCTCACCGTGGGTGAGTTTGTAGTCCTTATTATCAGGATAATCATAGATAGTTAAGGACTTAATGTAGCGTTTGATTGCAGTAGCAGTGATAGCTTCAGATGATTTAGGATAGTCCGAGTTTTCAGTATCTTGAAAAGAGGTATCCATCTTCCCTGCACTTGTGTCTTCTGGTAAGTCAGGCGCCGCTAGGGGAGTAAAACTATTACTGATATACAGGTAAGGATGGTGTTGATCTTGGTTTAATTGTACCTTTAGGCTTTTTGAAAGGACGTTCTCCTACGGTGGAGTTGGTCGGATCTTTAAGTAACCCAGTATCTTCAGTGCTAGTATTGGCAAGAAATGAAGTAAACAGATTAACATCAGGTTCCTGGCCAGTCGCCAATTGGAGCTCGTATGATATATTAAAATTGTCAGCCAAAAGCTGAAGATGGTGCCTTCGGATATCTTCTGGAAGGAGATCTACATGGGGGCCACACGGGCCGGGTAGTTGCCTGGGGAATTGACATTTCTCACATTGTTGAAATGTAAAATCTTCAGGAGTAATCTTGGCTACGTGTAGGAGAAACTCCTTGTTAGTTTGAAGCAGGTGCTGTTGCCGTTCACCATATTTTCCAAGTTTGGCAATATTGTTAATGTACTTCCGTTGTTTCACATTTCCTCAAATGTGCGTTCCGAAGGCAGCTAAACGAATCGTACGGAATTCTTCCGTTGTATCACATGTGAGGCAAAGCAGTTCTATGATTCGTGTAGAGCCCAGGGTTCACGACTCGTCGCAGTCACTTTTCTTTTAATTTAAGTATTGCCTTTCGGAGAATGAACAGGATTAAATTGTGAGTTCGAAGATTAACTGCAAACTGCTCTTTTTGTGTAGCTAGGAAAGCTGAGAAAAAAGCATTCTCGTTGTTTCATCTTGCGTCAAAACACGCATAAGTCCTGAATAAGTGAATGAAAATTTTAATGAATAGCAAATGAGGGTAAATATTTAGAAGAAGGGGCCCAGAAGTACGTTAAAAATACAAAATTTATGGGAGAAATGGAAAATTGTACTCAGACCTAATATAACGTAACTAAATGTAACCTAAAGTAAACTAACTTAAACTAAACTAAACTAACATAATACTAATAGAAATAAGTGAAATTCTATATTTTTTTTTCGAAAATTGTGCTGGACGCCTACACTAACGTAATAAACATAAACTAACCAGATCTAACCAAAACTAATCTAAACTAACTCAAACTGACCTAAACTACCCTAATGTGAACAAAAACTACAGAAATTGTAACATTTTTTTTAAAAGAAAAGAATAGAACCCCTTCTGCTAAACATTATCTCAAATGAGAATCGACTGGCTCTTCACTTGATAAGTTTATCTGGAAGAATATAACTTACTTTCGCTAACTATGATCTTGGCTTAAAAAAAAAAAAATTGAGATATGAGTTGAAAACGAGAATCTGTTCTCATGCCCAATGGATGAAGTACTCACTCACTCACTCTATGGCCTATGGAACCCGGAGGTTCAATCCCGCGTTCACAAAAGCTCTGCACTGACTTCTATTCTTAGCTAACTGCATCCAGTTTCTACTTTGTATTCCAATCTCTGCGAGATCCATCTTAATATTGTCCTCCCATCTGCGCCTAGGTCTTCCTAATAGTCGTTTTCCGATTGGTCTTCCAGTCAAGACTTTGAAAGGGTCTTGCAGTCCAGTCTTCCAGTCAAGACATGGATGAAGTAGGGAAAGCTGACAGCTGTGAAAAAAGCTAATAACAGTTCGACCTCTTATCTACTGTATAAGTGTCCAATGGAATATTAAAGATCTTTGGTTAGAAATGATGGGAGAAAGAAAAATTAATTTGGAGAATAGAAGTATGATTTCACTGTCTATAGTTCTGTTTTTACAGCATGGGACAACTGAAAGTTCGATTTTGCATGCGAAGTGAACAAGCAATATGAAAACTGAGTTCATGATCAAGAAATAACATTGTTCTTAATGTTTGATATAGTAAAGTAGACAGGACCAGATTTAGCATTTTGGCGCCCCTAGGCCCAATAATTGTTTCCGCCCTCTAGTCTGGTTAAAGTTACTTTCCTAAAAACCTTTATTAAAAAAATTATATCAGGCCTATATGTTAATTGCTTAAACACCACTCCACGATGCAATTTTATCATTGCAAGTTTTTTTTTTTTTTTTTTTTGAGGAATTTACTTGGTTCTGGGCTTACCAAAATACCGTTAATGTATTAACAAAAGATTGGTGGATAACTTTGATTTTGTTCAATTTAGCCATTTGGGCAAATAAATAAAAAAAAAAATCTGTAATACATTATAAAATAGTTTTAATCTCAGAAACACAGCTTACATGAAGTATTTTGATAACGAGACACAAAAACTGTGTTTTAAAGTAAAACTAGATATTTTGTATGTACAAATAGTAAATTGTACTAGTATAAAAAAAGACATTTTTGAGATCAATGTTGTAACGAAGTTGATGCATAATGTTGAAAAATAGTTTAACTTTACCAACAATTATTCTTCCAATGAACTTCAAAATCAGAATACTTTATTAGCCTGATTTTTTAAAATAAATTCAAAAAGTATGTTAAGTTATGGCTATTTATTTCTATTTCTAGATATTTTTTAATCTTTTTCTCTTGGCCGTGCGCCCCCTGGGAGCTTGCGCCCATAGGCCCGGGCCTACCGAGCCTATTGGGAAATCCGGCCCTGAAAGTAGAGTGATCGTGTAATCTGTAGCAGGATTTAGTGTGTTTTTTTTCTTCTGACGGTTGGCAACTCTTATTAAATTACCTTGCATATGTTCCTTGTTCTCACTTGCTGCCTAGTGCTAGTTTCGGTTAACAGTTGTTAAAGTGAGGAATGCTTTAATGGAGGGACGTTTATATTATGTTGTTCTTACATGAATTTCCTTTCACATCATATTACATTAAAAATATATATATATATTCCAATATTCAATCACCCCTAAACTTAATGTGACGCAACGTACGTCATTATATACTTTTCTGAGCCTCTTGTATTAGTAGTAATCTATTCAACTATGCAGTTTTTGTCAAAATCTTCTACAAGGAAGGATGCCTGTGTTACTTCGAGATTTACGAGTATGCTTACATCTATGTGTTAAACATGAGTTGAGTTGATTTTGGGTTTAACGTCCTGTTCAGCAGCGAGGCTATATGAGACGTGGATCTACTGATTAACGTGGAATCCGAACCACATGAGCTCCCGCCGGGAATCGAACCCGGGTCTCCCACTCCAAAGGCGCGTACGCTAACCGCTTAGCCACGGAGGAGCTGCATGTGTGTTAAACAGTAAATAAGAAAACAATATACAGTGGTAGCTACTGACGTACGTTACATCGGTAAAAAAAAAAAAAAAAAGAGAGAGAGAGAGAGAGAGAGAGAAAAGTTTTATCGCTACGTGCCAAAGGAATAAAGCTTCGTGCAGTATCAGAAAACTGTATACAATAAAATAATTCATGCATTAAGTAAGCTTTTTCCTTTATCTTGTAATAATAAAATTTATTTTCTTTATCGGTATGGCTTCCCTCAAAAACCACCACTGTTAGTTGCATTGAAAATAACAATGTTTGAGATGAAAGATGCAATTGAGCTAGAATATAGGATGCAAGAGATGAGGCAAAAGATGTTGACTCTGCATCCTTTCGTGCCTCCTTTCCATTGAGTGTATTGATACAAATTTTTATTTAAAAAAAAAAATATAAAATTCAACAGATTTAATCTTCATGACAAATTCCTGTATCTGCTAAAGAATTATTTCACTGATTGTATGTAACGTGTCGTTCTGCCAAATACATCATCCAAATTTATCCCAATTCTTTCTAGAGTTCCCCAGGGTAGTGTTCTAGGGCCACTGCTGTTTCTTCTTTACACGGATAATCTCCTTTCCTTCCTGTGTCTTTACTATCTACAAACATTATTGTCTTTGCTGACGGTTGTAAAATTTTCCATACAATATCTACCATAGATGTTGACTACGACTTCAAAACATTCTCACTAAATTTAGTGGCTGGTGTGCGACTTGGAATTTAAAACTAAACCCTCCAAAATGTTGACTACGACTTCAAAATATTCTCACTAAATTTAGTGGCTGGTGTGCGACTTGGAATTTAAAACTAAACTCTTAGTATTTCTTTGAAGAAAAATAAAATTTATCACAGATATTGTATTAATAACAGTCCCATCGACAGAATTGCGACACATAAAGACCTCGGAATATTATCCAATGAGAAACTTATATTTGCTGATCACATCACCCTTACTGTGAAGAGTGTTATGAAAATGCTGAGTATTCTTTACAGATTTACTGAAATTCACGATCTCAAATCCCTCAGTATTTTCTTCAAAGCTTTTGTATCTCCTAAAATTGAATATTGCTCACCAATATGGAATATGACCTGTGCTTCAAACTTATCCCGTTTGGATTCTGTTCTTAACTTTTTCCTTCCCATTGTGAAACAAAGAGTTCTTTCAGTGCATAGTCTTAATAAAATCCAGCTCCTAAACAAACTTAACATACAGAGTCCACATACTCGACGCATGGTGACAAACTTGCTGCTCCTCCATAAAATTATCAATTGAAAAATTTACTCCCAATTATGATGGTTTCTGTTCTCAATTTTCTTGTACATTCTCGCCTTACTCGCAGTCCTAAGTTACTAACATATGTAACATCCATATTATACAATGTTCCTTATACTTCAGGTTGGCATCATTGTACAAAAGCTTATCGTCAGATGTTGATATTTTTGATTCTGAAAATCATTTTAAAAACAAACTAGCAAACCCGACATCGGAAGTATTATTGTTCATCTCAGAGAAACCAAAAACAGAAATGTCACTGTTCATCTCAGCGACCCCAAAAACTATAGATTCGACACTAATGTCGGTCATTTTTGATCATTTTCAAATGTCTCTCCTTGATCGAGATCGGTCAGGTGGTTGAAAATCTGATCTCCTCCTCCTCCTCCTCCTCCTCCTCCTCTACATTGCATCGTCAAAGTTAAATGATAACAATTATCCCAGTCCCGAATGTCATGTATGTTGAAAATTTAATCTACGTCAGTTAAATGATAAAAATTATCTCAGGCCCAAATGCCATGTATGTTGAGAATTTGATTTATTTTTTCACATATATGTCCCCCTTTCCCCTCCCCTATATTGTGCCATCAAAGTAAAATGATGAAAACATCCCAGGTCTGCACCTTATCTATGTTGAAAGTTTGATCGAGATCGGTCAAGTGGTTCAAAAGTTATTAAGTTTCATTCACTTTCATACATTTACCCTGTTCCCCTCCCTTCCCCTAAGCTCTACCATGAAAGTGAATTAATAAAAAACTTTCCAGGTTCGAACTTCATGTATGTTGAAAATTTGACTAATATGGATCGAATGGTTTAAGAGTTACTAACTCACGAACATGGTCACTTTTAATTTTATATTCATTAATGTTTGTATGTCTGCTCCTCCTCATTTCCTTCATTGTTTCGTCAAAGTGAAATGGTAAAATCCACCCCAGGCACGAACGTTATCTGTGTTGAAAATTTGATCGAGATTGATCGTTTAGTTCAAGAGTTATTAAGTTTTATTATTATTATTTTTTTTTAATAATTCCGTCTCCTCCACCACCCGTAACTTCTACCGTCAAAGTGAATAGCGAAAAACACTCCCAGGTCAGAACTGCATCTACGTCAAAAATTTGATAGTGATTAGTCGGGTGGTTCAAGAAATTAAGAGTCACAAACATAGTCACTTTCAATTTGGATCTGAATTTTTTTTGTTCACAGACAGCGCTATTAATATATAGATTAAAGTCTCTGCAAATATGGTACATATTGTATATATATAAATACAATAGTATATGTTTTGTTATTTTTATTTTTTAAACTTTTCTTGCTTTTTGTTATTTCTTATGTGCGTTGTTACATTGTTTCAGTGTCTAATTGATATTGATCTGTACCTGAAACATTTATACATAAATAAATAAAATAAATAAAATTTACAAGTATACATTAGGTTTAGCTTGGATGATAATTTAGATTTATTTCCCTGTCTTTTCATTTGAATGAAACCATTTTTTTTTTTTTTTTGCTTTAGACAACGTCCAATCATGGATGTCTCATTCAGTTGGTTGATCTGGTACACTCTGGTGCCCTTACTTCCTATAGTAATTCTAGTGGTGCGACACAAAATTAGAAATCGAAGATTTGTTCAATTGATAGAGAAAGTTCCTGGACCTCCAACTAATCCAATTATGGGAAATCTCTTACAATTCATCACATTATCGAGATCAGGTAAGAAATTTAACCAGTTGAGAATGATCTAAGAACATTGCCAGAACGAACTTAAGAAGATTTTTTTTTTTTTGAAATTTATATGAAATTGTATATTATGTTCATTTGATTAACTTCAATAGATAATACACTTACATACTTGGAACCCGTGTATTAGGGGATCTACTGAATTAGCTATATAGAGCTGTTACTATTTATCATCGTATACCTACTGAAAACGCAGATTTAACCAGTGGTTATCGGTTACTATTTGGTACCAAAATGTTCACCATACTGTTAGGTATTGATTAACATCATCTATCTATGATTTACGGTTCCAAAGATATGGCTCCTTAAATATTCTGAAAGCGGGTCTTTTTGGGTCAATATCTCGAGAACGGTAACAGTGACGCGAAAAATCCCATTACTTTTTTTTTTAGATAGTTTTTGATGCTCTATCAAATGAAGGACTCAAAATTGAAAAATTCGTAAATAACAAACAAAGAAATGAAATGAAATGAAATCTTTGAGATTTACGTCCCACGGTTATGCCGGTTAGGCTAAAGGAGACGGTGATGATGAGTAATGAATGAAATGGTGGAATGAAGAAAGTGGGAGGAAACGGGAGAACCCCGAGAAAACCACGAACACGTTGAACAAACAAAGAGACAGACACACACAGAGACATAGAGAATCCAGTAACAAACTGTTTAAGTCCGTTGAAAGTAATTAGCAGATAAATTACATGAAATCTATTCCCCATGTCTTTATCTTACAAGAACCAAGCTTAGAGCGATACATGAAGTACCAATGGTGAGCTTTTATGAGGTATTTTGATAAAATGTTAGGTAAGATAAAACTATATTAAAATACAATAAAATAGAAGCTTGTAATAAATATTCGTAGTCTATTAATTTGGAAGAAAATATGAGTGAGAACTAGAGCATGAATATGTATCAGACCTTAAATGATTCTATTCATAGCTATCTTCATTTTCACTGTGAAAATAATTAAATAATCGTTTCTAGTACTATATTAAGGCATATAATTCATTAAAAATTAATAATTATTTATTTGATCATATAAAGAAAAATGTGAGTACCAAATATATCACTTAAATACACAATCAAAACTTTATTTTTACACTAGTCCTTATATTTCAGGAGTCTTTAAGAAGATCAGTCAATATTGCACAGAATATTGGCCAATTTTTAGGACATGGAGTGCCACATATCCAATAATACATCCGTTACATCCAAATGATGTTGAGGTAAGGTGATAAAATTAAGTCGAAACAAGATCTACTTTAGACAGATACTACTGAAAAAGTAAGATCGCTATTGCAACATATGACCTAATGGGGCTGTATCAATCACAACACATGACCTACTCTTTATTTGTCGCTAGTGTTGAGTATCAATAGCTTGGACTTGCAAGTTAGTGTAACTTCTCCGTTTTTGGCATTGTTTATCAGGTAACTCCCAACATTGTCCTAACCAGAAGGTAATTTGAGACATTAAATATCATTTGGTAATTATGAACGGCGCCATCAAAGTACTGTACCGTATAAATACAGCTGAGCAATCTGCATCTTCGAGATCAAGGTTTTATTACTCGGCGCTAATAATCTACCACAGTCTAGGTAAGTACATAATGTAGTTTTAGGTTATGATAATGAATTCTACCGCTAGGTAGCAGCATGCGTAAAAAGTTATTGTGGCTAGTTTAGAACTGATGTTGACCTGCAGGGAGGATTGCTGTTGTGCAAGTACCCGTATGGTTTCAAAACTTATGGACTTTTGGTGGGTGGGGCTACATTTGTGCCGTTTTCCACATTAATTATATAATAGTTATACAAATAAGTAAACAGTGTATAATAATAGGTTTCCATATGTGAAAGAAAAGGATTAACGCTATGTTCAATTGCAACGAAACGGGTACATCTGCTGTTTCTGAACACACCAATATTAAACACCGTAGATATTAAACACTCGCATATACTCCTTTTTGTAGTGCATAAGGTATGTTCTTTGGTTTGGGCATTACAACGTCCCGCAGTGACAGAAAACCGCCTATTTGTTCAAGATTTTCATTTGTTGAAGGCGCACAAGGGTCGAGTTCATATCAAGGATGTTATAAGTATTTTATAAGATCCTTGGTTCATATAGTCCGTTCCTGATCTTCATGAAGAGACAGACGATTACTCGAAAGCTACAAACGCTATCTTGTAGGGAATAGGTGGAAATTTGTGGTGAATCTGGACAAGGAATGGGTGAATCTGTTGGAATGTGATTTAAAAAAAAAAAAAGCCATCTCTGACTGGATGTGTGAATTAGAGAAAGTTCACCATGTTTATGTTTGTTGGTGGTTACTGCTACAATGCCGAACTTACGCTACGTAGAGTGGACAAAATTGCTAATATCAATGGGGCATATCGCCAGACGGACGTTTATAGTCACTATGCTATCTGTATAAGGCAGCAACACATCTTGTGTTATCATTCACCAGGACAAGGCGTCCTGTCATACGGGGAAAAAAAAAGAAAAAAGAAAGGTAATATACATGGAGCGAGTGTCACGTGAAATGACAATTTATGCAATCCGTTTTACAGACATTCCTGTGAAAGCTGAGCTAGAACCTTCATACACTTTTATGGCTTCTTTTGTTGAAAACAGCGTTGGTCAGTTGACCGTCGCACGTAATCGATGGTCTTAGAAAAATAACATAGACTCGATCAATTTAATTCAATGTCTTTAAGACTGTGCTTCAATTCAGTGTCCTTAAGAGTTTTCATTCCGGCGAAATTAAAATACCGCTAATTTTACAGTAATTATGTGGTATCTTCAAATAGATAAAAGATAATTGAAATATGAAACAAGAGCGCCCTAGACAATATTATTTTGCGTGAGGTACCGTTATCACAAGTCACCTAGTGGCTTTCTGTTTTCAGTTGTTTAGAAACGCGAAAATAAATGCCGATTTTCAAAATGGCTCGAAATGGAAAGTTGATAAGTGAGTCGTGATAACGGTTTCACATGTAAAATAATATTGTCTAGGGCACTCTTGTTCCACATTTCGATTATCTTTTATCTATTTGAAGATATCACATAATTACTGTAAAATTAGCGGTATTTTAATTTCTCCGGGATGAAGACTCTTAAGTAAGATGCAGAGAGAAAGAGAACAGATCGGGCATAACTTCCGGTGGCATCATAGTATTTCTATAGCTGGAAAGGATGTCAGCTAATAGTCCTTTAGATTTTGAACATTGTTTGAGGGCGATAGGTAACTTGTTCTGGTTATACCAAGGTAACAATGCCACAATGTAGCAGTACATTTCAACAACTATTTGTAGACTTCAAGATATCTTACTGTATAATTCGTTCTAAATAGATACAAGGGCGCCGATCCTGGGTGGCCGGGGGGACCCGAGCGCCCCCAAAGCTCATGTATTTTTATAAATATGTATTTTTTCTTGTTATATATATTGTTATATGTATTTCTTTTATGAAGTCGGCGCCCTTGGACAGGCTACAGAATGTCTTGGAGAAATGCAAAACTTCCAAGAACATTATATGGTTCGTTAAGAAGCGCCATAGTAACGAAAAATAACCTTAGAATAGAAGAGAAACTGTCTAAATTTTTCCATATTTATAACTGTTTGAAGCAAAGGAGCTCCCAGTCCCCGTTACTTTGTAATTTTGTGTTAAAATACGCATGCTAGTATTATAAAATATGAAGATAGCAACAAAAAATCCACCATTCAACTCTCTGAACCAAATTATTGTATGGGCAATTGATATAAGTTTAATAGAAGACGATATAAGATCAGTGGAGGAAGACGCAAATATTCTTCTGGCTATGTATAAAAGAAATCGATCTGGAAGTGAACGTTGTGCAGTCTGACGCATTCAAGGCTCAGATTCTGCGTCTATGAAAGGTAATTCAAGAAACATGGTAGTAAAATTATTATAAAATGCACTACAAAGGAAAAATAATGAATGAGTAATTCATTGTTCGTAACAAAAGTTTAGCAAAATGGTCTAAGAAGGAGATTTTTGGTGAGGTAAAACGAAGAAATGGGACTAGGATTAAAAGCACAGAGCGTTGTTCTTAAAGCTGATGTGTAAAATTGTCTTAAAAGATTCAATTAGAAAGTGATTTAAGAAACCTTATACCATGGCTCCTGGTTTGATAATTTCAAGGTAAAAACGAATTAATTTAGTTTGTAGAAACGAGGGATGGCCAGAACCGGTTCCTGGTGGAACTGGTTTTCGGGTCTGAACGGATCCAGTTCTAGAAAATCCGGTTCCAAATCGGTTTTTCGGATCCAGGTCTGGAACCGGTTCTTCGGATCCAAGTCTGGAACCGGTTCTTCGGATCCGGGTCTGGAACCGGTTCCCAAGATCCGGTTCTGGAACCAGTTTTTCGGACCCAGGTCTGGGACCGGTTCTTCGGATCCAAGTCTGGAACCAGTTTTTCGGACCCAGATCTGGGACCGGTTCCAGAGCCGGTTCTTCGCGGTACTTGTGCCGCTGGAACCGAAACTTTGAGACCATCCCTACGCTAAACCCGAGCTGCTGACAGGCTGTGAACAGTGTGCTAGATGAAATGGTGGACAGGCAGGCGCCCAGCCAGCGGCCGCTTCTCTCATTTGGCTAAATAAACTGGGTAACTGGCTAACTCATTGGCTAAACAGGCAAACTGGCCAACTCATTTGGCTTAACACCCACTGGTGGACCATTTTTTTTCTGGGGGCACAAGTGGGTCTGGGTGGGGAAGGCACAAGCGCATGGTCTTCTTTGCACTGTTTTGAACGTGAACTTTGTGCCTCCTTTACGGGTCTTTGGGGACTTTCGGATCCAGGTCTGGAACCGGTTTCTAAAATCCGGTTCTGGAACCGGATTTTCAGATTCAGGTCTGGAACCGGTTCCTAAGATCCGGTTTTGGAACCGGGTTTTCGGATCCAGGTCCGACACCTGTTCCAAAACCGGTTCTGAAAACCGGATCTCCGAGAACCGGTTCGTGTCGGAACCGGTTCCGCCGGAACCGGAACTTTGTGGCCATCCCTAGTAGAAACATAATTTTCAGTGAAACCTTCCTTAACGATACCTTCAATAACATATATAAATATTCATAGTAATGACATTTTTCGGCAAAAAGTATATGTATTATTACAGGGTAACGGACAAATTTAGATACCAACACGAAAAAACTTCTTTCCTCTGCAATGTTTTAATAACCTCTTCACGGACAGAAAGTATTCTTAGTACATATATGGTTAGCACAGATAATAATAACTGCAATTTAAAACTCTTTTTATCTTACATTTAATGTACAGTATAACCTCCTAAATTTATGATAAGAAGTTAATTAACACCCCCATATAGTTATTAACAATTAAGCCTCATGATTGTTTTGTTACTCTATTACAGTTGCTGTTAAACAACAGTAAACATATTGAGAAAAGTAGAATATACAAATTTCTCCATCCTTGGCTTGGCACAGGCTTACTTACAAGTACAGGTAAGATACATTTTTTGTTAGAATATTGTAAATACAGTAAACCTCCCTTAACACGAACTCGCTTAAGCTGTACACTAGGTTAACATTAACAAAATTTCAGTCCCGGCAGCGATGTACGTTATCTCACAGGAAGTTTTATCGGTTAACACGAATTTCGGTTAGAACAAATTATGAACTAGTTTTTAAGTCCTTTCCGTCATTAGAGGTTTTCATTTAACACGAAATATCAAGATTTCTTTCTTTCTTTTTTTAAAAAATTTTACTCCAGATCAGTTTTTATAAGTATCTATACAGAAGAAAAGTGCCTAGTAAATGAGAGAGAAACAAGAAATGCATATTTGTTTCTTATGAGATGTCAATTCTTTCCTCCCTCAACCACTGAACACTACAGCTGTTTGGCAGACGAGCTGGTGACTGTACAATACAAAACAACTCTATCCGCCCCTGTGGCTGCAAACTGGTGACAACAATCTTAAAATATGTAACTTTCCATTATCAGCTTAGTTGCGAATTTTATAATTTGGCCTGGATTTTCTGCATGGAAATTCCAAGAATTGGAAGTCGTTTATGCTCGTTGTTTCTGCCACTTGATTCTTCGGATGTGAGCAATATTGACGTTATTTTTTCCTCTAAGAAGTTTTCCTGACCTCTGAAGTTAGGATGCGGACATTCGAACACTTTTCTAGCGAACATGGTAACAGTGCAGTTCTGTGTTCAGACTTGCTTTTCTATTGTTTAAATGTGAGCTAATACGGGAGGAGTCATGGCCAAGAGGAAGCAGACAAAAATAGATCTGGAAACAAAACTCAAAATCCTAGAGGAAGTAGACCGTCCTGTGTAGAAGAAAAGTGTAATTCCCAAAAAGCATGGACCTCCCAAATCTACCTTATCTACAGTACTTAAAAGATCGTGAAAAAATTCTTAATGATGTTGCATCGGGTTCCGGGAACAAATCTAAGCAACTTCCCCGTGCTAAGTACGGAGATGTAGAGACTTCAATCATATGTGTGCTACCAATGTACCTTTAAATGGACCTATAATTCAATCAAAAGCAAATGAGATTGCCAAAAGTTTAGACATTCAATATTTCAGTTGTTCCGCTGGTTGATTTTACCGGTTCCACAAGACACACTCAATTGCATTATTAATGATTTGTGGTGAAGCAAATAAAGTTGATGAAGAAGGAGTAAATAACTGGTTTCGTGAATATGACAAAATGAGAGAAAAGTATGCCTTGTGTGATGTATACAATATGGACGAAAGTGGACCTTTTAAAATATTTTTTTTTCAAGTCGAAACCTCGGAATAAAAGGTAAGAAGTGCCATAGTGGAGGATTAACTACAGAAAGTTTGACTGTTGCCCTTGTATGTAATGCTAACTGCTTAAGTACGAAGGAGCTCAAAAAAGAAGTATCATATGATGAGATTAGTGGCATGGGAAGAGGTAAGGTCAACGCCATTAGCATAGAAGAGGAAGACGCTGCGAATAAAGCAGTGGGGTCATTTGGATTAGGTAGGAGAAACAGACGGAGCCAAATGCTTATCGACTTCTATAGGCATATTGATATGATATGGTGGTAACGAACATCTGGTTTAAGAAAAGAGGAAAAAAACAAGCTGTACACGTAGAAAAGTTCATGAGATAAGAAACACTATCAAATCGATTACATTTTTTTTTCAAGCAACATCTCAGGAATAGTGTACAAGACGTGAGGACAATACCAGAAATGGACATTGATTGGGATCAAAACTCGTAGTGGCGGAAGTGCAAACCTAGTTAAAGTCAATCAAGAAAAATGGGAGGAGAAATCGAAAATGGATCTTAGAGCGACCAATAAGTATTGACACAATGATGTGAAAGATGGGATTGAAAGAGAAATTCTATGAAATGGGCAATATTGCAGATGATGTAGAGAATAGTTGGGTACAAATTAAACAGATTCTACTAGACATACTCCACAATAACATTGGCGACATGGAAAGAGCTCCGAGAAAACCATGGATAACAGAAGCGATGCTTATGAAAATGGAGTAACGCAAAAATGCGAAAACCACGGACATTAAAGAACAAAAGACTGAATAATGAACAATGTCAAAGAGTAGTAAATGGATCACATATGAAGAAATAACTTCAAGGGCGCGGCAGATAGATCTATGATTTGACGTATCAGAAGGCACAAGAATCATGAGGGAAAGTTAACAAAAGTTTGCGAACATTTAGAATCGATGATCAACAAGATCATGTATTCACTGACCATTAAAGAATCCTTAGAATTTGGGAGGTTTGTATGATCAAAAGAACCGCCCCAAAGACATTGCGATCGAAGCAGAAAAAGAGATGGATGATGAAGAAAGAGGGCCCAGTATATTGGAAAGTGAAGTAGCACAAGCCATCAAGGACATGCGAATTAGGAAGACCACTGGAGACGACGATATACAAGCAGGTTTGCTGAAGGGTTTAGAAGACAATGCAATGAAAGTACTGACTTCACTTATTAACAAGATCTACCTGAGTGGAGAATGATCAAAGGATTTTTTTGATATTATAATGATTACATTGCCCAAGAAAGAGCAAGTAAAGAAGTGCAGCCAGCACAGAACCACTAGCCTTATTTCTCACAATGAAAAGATATACTGAGTAAGATAAAAGAGAGGTTAGAGGAAGATCAATTTGGATTTTGGAAAGAAAAACACACCAGAGATGCTGTTGGGCTAATGAGAATTATATCAGAACAAGTTCTTGACATAAACGAAGAGTTGTGTTTGTGTTTCATAGAGTGGCTAATAGCTTTCGATCGGGACAATTGCACTAAAGTTGTGAAAATACTTAAAGAAATCGGAGTCAACTGGGCAGACCGACGACTCATTCGTAACCTGTATATAGGACAACGAATGAAGTTACGCTTGAATGAAGGAGAAACCAATAGTGTGGAGATTGGAAGTGGAGTCAGACAAGTATGTTGTATGTTGTCCCAATTATTCAACATTTACAGTGATTGTTTAATGAAGGGAATTGGAGATTTCAAGATTGAGCGTCAGATCATTAACAATATTAGGTATGCAAGTGATACGACTATTAAATCTAGAACAGAAGGAGGAGTACAGGAAATGATTGACAAAATATTTAACACTAGGAAGTTATATGGAATGGAAATCGACATCGAAAAATCGAAAAATTATGAGAATATCCCATTGAAACGCGCCGTTACACGTCATGGTAGGAAAAAGAGAACTTGAAGACGTCGATCATTTCAAGTATCTGGAAAATATTTTGGCGACAGAAGCTTCTGCACCAAACAGATCAGGCGGAGAATTGCCATAGCCAAAGAAGCATTCAACAAGATTCGTCAGAAGTATTGGATTGTGTGTGTCAAAGACTTAAGCATTACGGAAGTTACAGAGTTTCGAAATGTGATGTTGGAGGAAGACGAAGAACATAAACGAATGTTTTAAAATGGATAGGAGAGAAGAGGACGCTTTTAGAAAAGCTAATTGGATAGGACACATCTTACGAAGAAATTGTCATCTTCATAACCCATAGAAGAGAAGATGATAGGAAAGCGAGAAATAGGAGGAAGAAAATCTCAATTAAGCGATGATTTGAAAAATAGATGAAAATATTAGAAGTTATAGAGGAAGTTTAAGATCAAGGAACGTAGAACAAAGATTTCCAGACCCAAACCTAAAGTTTAAAAAAATCAGAAGACCCTCGCAATCCCAGGTTCTGCCAAAGGGCAGAATTAATAATAATAATAATAATAATAATAATAATAATAATAATAATAATAATAATAATAATAATAATAATAATAATAATAATAATAATAATAATAATAATAATAATAAAAATTCAAAGATTGGAGATGTACCAATCGATTTATCTCATCAAGTTGAACATAATGATGTGAAGAAGTGGAAACCCTCATGCTTAGTTTTCGATATAATTGAAAAACATTGTGACACAAAAAAATTATGTCGTTTGTTGCCAAAAATAATTTATACTTTTTATTATGCTCGAGCGCATTGGAGAGATTATACTGATGATGGAATACATTGTTAAAACGATTAATTGATTCCAGAGAAAGAAAACCTTCTCGCTAGTTATGATCGTTTTTACTCTATAGCGATCATCGTTAAAAACCAGAAGTAAATTTTCTGCCACTTCCGTTTCAATAAATAAAGAGATTAAAGAGTCCTGATTATATACAGGGTGGCCCAAAAGTAGGTATACAGTTCTGTACTGATCTGCTCACTGTATTTCATTTATTGTTATCAAACAGGTGGTTCTTTATTGTTTATTCTTAATGCCTTTTTACTTATACCTTAAGCCAGGAACAGCTGAAGTAAAATAAGCCCATAAGCTAGAATGTTACACTTGATCAATACAGGGATGTATATCTACTTCTGGACCACCCTGTATAAAATTCTAGCCCCTTGCACAAAACTCTTTCTCGCTTTCTATTACCGTTTCTGATCTGCAGTGATCAATGTAAAAACCAGAAATGGTTAAATTCTGCTCCTTTCGGTTTGAATAGCGCCTTCATACACGAATTAAATTCGTAACTTTTGATCCTGTAGATATTGATCAAATTTGGTGGTAATAAATCAGTTAGCTCTTGAAAATTTTTGTCTCCCGGTAAGGCAAACAAACTGTAAGGGTAAATATATGAAAAGCAGTTTTGGTAAACCAACTCCTTATAGTAATGAAAACTTGCCGCTCACATGATATAATTTATTTTTTAAAAAAATTATAAACGTACTAGTTATATGAATTTGCTCCATCAAAACTCCTTGATATATTTAACTTGTTGTCCGTATGTTCGTCCGAAAGACTGAAAACTCTGTCCAACCTTCCGAGAGACTAAAACTATGTGTTTGTCCGTTTCTGAGCCAAAAATCTGAACTAGTTGATACATCACCATCAATTTTGAAGAGGACGTAGAGATTCTAAAGTTAGGAAGCCAGTTGATTGCAGAAACCAGCTTCTCGCTATCTATTACCGTTTTTTGCTCTATAATGATTAACGTTAAAACCGGAAGTGGCTAACTCTACCACTTCCAGTGGATGGACCATCTCCTTCAGCGAACTTGATTCCTATTTCTTGACCCTCTACATCCTGGACAAAATAGATACTGAATCCATGGCCAAAATAGATACTGAATCCATGGCCAAAACAGATACTGAATCCATGGCCAAAACAGATACTGAATCCATGGCCAAAATAGATACTGAATCTATGGCGAAAATAGATACTGAATCCATGGCCAAAATTGATACTGAATCCATGGCCAAAACAGATACTGAATCCATGGCCAAAACAGATACTGAATCCATGGCCAAAATAGATACTGAATCCATGGCCAAAATAGATACTGAATCCATGGCCAAAATAGATATTGAATCTATGGCCAAAATAGATAGTGAATCCATGGCCAAAATAGATACTGAATCCATGGCCAAAATAGATACTGAATCTATGGCCAAAATATATACTGAATCCATGGCCAAAATAGATACTGAATGCATGGCCAAAATAAATACTGAATCCATGGCCAAAATAGATACTGAATTCATGGTCAAAATACATACTGAATCCATCAAGTACTTCTTGAGATTGTGTCTTTCCCGAACTAACGAGAGGGCGCAGGTGCTCAGTAATAGAGAGCTTATTTCTGGTGCGTGGGGTCCCTGGCACAATCCCCGGCATAGTAAGTTTATGGTGATCAACGAACGTGTCCGTGGGTTTTTTCGAGGTTTCCTCCTACATCCTCATTCCATAAGTTTCTCCATCATCATTCACTTGCCTTAATCATATGTCCACCATAACTTAGATGGCATAATTGAAGGACGTTAAACTGAAAGTTTATTTCCCGAATCAGGGCTGGAATAAGGGAGGGGCTTAAGGGGGGCTATAGCCCCAGGCCTCTACTCTGATCAAAATCTCAACTGGTTATCTAAAAAAAAAAGAATAATGAAAATCCAATCATCATCATAAAATAAAATATGACCAAAAATATGAAACATATTCCCTTAACTTTCGTACTGTACTTTCACAGAAATGTATTAGTTGCAGTCATCAGGAACCACACATATTTTCTAGTCCCGGGTCTCTAGATAGCTTAATCCAGCCCTGTCCCCGACGGACGAGCAGACGGACAAACAGAGGAATATAAATTACATTTGGAAAACCTAGCTCCTTAAAACAAGAGGTAGACTATGATCTGACTGAAACAATTAATTATGTGAATCTCAGTGATGTATACTAAAATCGGAAACAAAGCAGCATAACGTAAACAATTAATTATTTGGGATACCTCCAATTATTCTTTATGTTTCTTTTTAGGACAAAAATGGCATTATCATAGGAAAATAATCACCCCAGCTTTTCATTTTAAAGTTCTGGAAGATTTTATTGATATATTTAACAGTAAAAGTGATATTTTGGTGAAGAAACTGAAGCAAGAAGTTGGAAAGGATGCTTTTAACATTTATCCTTACATCACACGGTGCACTTTGGATATCATATGTGGTGAGTCTGTGGTGATTTTTTAAACATTCTATTCATTTTCTTTTCTTTGAAAAATAAATATGGTGCTATTTAATTTCATTACTTTAAGATAAACAGGGAAAACGTGGTTTATTTTGCAGAAATTAAGAAATGATCGCAGCAGCAAAGATTATAATAGTACGGGTAAGATTATATCATGATAAAAATCTGCCATGTACAATATTTATTTTTTTCTTTTAGACAAATGAATATTTTAAAATTTATCAATATTTTGTAAGACCAGAGCACAAATAATACAAAAGATTACAGCGATCGAAAATTATAAAGTAGGTGGTTGATTCACTTCATAGTTCTTTATCGTTCTTGATATCTTGGTTCATAATTCACAATGAATATGATTTATTTTGCCACAACTACCAGTTATATTTGATTACATTTAAATATAACCTTGTCAATTTGCATATGTAAAGTACATATTACTTGCTGGTTGCTAGATACACTTTACAAAATAAATAATAAGGATAATGACAATAACAATGATGGAAAATGCAACTAGTAATTTGTGTGTGTGTGTATCATGATGATGATGATGGAATATTTATTAATTTGTATTTAAAAGGGTTTTTAAAATATGACCATTTTGAATTTTATAATTAATCACGGGCATTTACTGGTGCTGCAGGTCAATTACATGACCTCTTGCCGACAAAGAAACACAAATACATACTCATATATTCTTAATTGAGAAACAAGTCGCAATACGTAAAGTTTGCAAAGTTGGAGAAACAAAGCTGTCTTCGTGCAAGATAAAATAATAATAATAATAATAATAATAATAATAATAATAATAATAATAATAATAATAATAAAAATAAAAATAAGGCATACTATTACAGTTGCGCAGAAACAGTGGCCATGTTAGAAGGGGACAAGGGACATCACTTATGCGATTAGGATTTAAATATCAAAATCTGAGCTATGCAATGTGCATGTTCCAATATTGTATAATTATTATTCACTGTATCAGGCTGGTAGCCAGCCCAAAAATGGAAGGGAAGGGAACCAAACCAACCATATTATAGTTCATTTGCAAGCATACCGTGAAAATGTTTAGGGGACCAGTAAAAATTTAGGGCCACCGTAGCCCTCCGTGAACACCGGCCTGCACTGTATTCTTGTGAAGTAGTAGTCCCCAATCCGGAAAACCTGAAGAGCATTACGCAGGATGCAGGCTGCTAACAAATGCTAAAGAGCCATCATAACATTTCCTCCGGGAGATTTGTTTTTACATCAATGGAGGAGAAACTATCGGGGCATAAACAATTATTTAGGTAGAACTTAACATAGTCTATGTGAAAGTAAATTCTACTATAAGAAAGTAGTGTTGAAATTAGTAAATGCTTAAACGTAAGGTAGATGGTACGAAAAATAAAATCAATATGTGAAATTCAAAATGTACTTTGAATGAGTGGCATACATGCAGATTTTCATCAAGGACGATCCCAGAATTCTATCTAATATCTTTCAGAATAAGAGTGATGCACACACACACACACACACACACACTGTATATATATATACTATATAATATTTTACTATAGCAAGTATTTAGCCTACTTTTCCATAGCACCTTGCTCCAGAGGGGTTTTAAACCCTGATTTCTCCTTGCGTACGCCACTACTTGAATTGTATAGATTTAATATAAATTAATTCATTAACATTATTTCATTAGGAAACGTAGTGCAGTAAATGGAACGCCACAAAATCGACGGATAAATAAGCTCCATTACTAAAAATTGTTCGTTTCAGAATCTGCAATGGGAACGGAAATCAAAGCACAAGAGGAAACTGATTCCGAATACGTTTCTGCCATCTACCTGTAAGTAAAGAAGGTAATTAACAAACACTTTTAAGAAATTTAGTTTATTTATTTATTTATTTATTTTTTAATGTTTGAATTGAATTGTTTGAGCGCCTAAGAAAAATTAAATGTGTATAATTTATGTAGTCCTTGGCCTAATCTCCTAACTTAGCTCTTGAGTCACAAGATATTTAAGGACCTACTATAAGGTATTATAAAGTTTTAACCGATATACATAATTTTTGTTTCATAATTTATGAATTAATAATTGGTAATTTGTCAATTGCAATTGAGTTTAAATTGAAGATGTTAATTTATGAATTTGTCTTGTATGTTGTTCGTTATAGTTTCGGAAATATTTAATATGTGTTAATGAAACAAAAATAACTAAGGCACCACTTTATTCTATCCTACATTAAATGTATGGAGACATTACTCATTTTACTAAGATCAAACTTAACGCCAAAACTTGTATTATTTATACCAAAGTAGTCCTAGTTGTGCCTCTTGGATGGAGTTCATAATTCAGTCACAAAATGGCGCTAATAGGTTTCCTCAAGTAGTGTTCTCTTGTGGCAAAATGTTGAACTACCTAATAAGTGTGCACAATATGTTGCTCCCAAGGTCACTCTCGAACCATGTTGTAAGCAAAGCACTTTACTTGTGGTGACTTCGATAGCAAGATTTGGTGAAACTCTGAGAGATGTATTCTCCAAAATATTTCAAAGAATACTGGAGAAGTACCTGCACATTAGAGGTGGATGTAGCTGGAGAGAATTTTCAGAAAAACGTAAAAGACACTTGGGGAGCACTCACAAAAAACGCAAGGAGGCTTGAGGAGTACTCTCTAAACAAACAAACTAACTAACTCTATGGAACCCGGATGTCCAATGCCACGTTAACGGAACCTTTCCGCTGACTTCTTTCTTTAGTTAACTGAATCCAGTTTCTACTTTGTATTCCTATCTCTGCGAGACCCATCTTAATATTGTCCTCCCATTTGCGCCAAGGTCTTCCTAATGGTCGTTTTCCGATTGGTCTTCCAGTCAAGACTTTGAAAGCGTTTCTACTTTCTTCCATTCTAGCTACATGACCCGCCCACCTAAGCCTCCTAGACTTGACGACCCTAACAATGTTGGGTAAACCATATAAATTATGTAGTTCCTCGTTATAAAGTTTCCGCTATTTCCCATTCTCGTTCCGCTTGGGTCCGAATATTCGTTTCAGGATCATGTTCTCAAATACTTTCAGTCTAGGTTCCTCCTTCCGAGTAAGCGACCATGTTTCGCGACCATACAGAACAACAGGCATGATTAATGTTTTGTATATCTTAAGCTTCAAATTCCTCGACAGAATTCGCGACGACAAGAGTTTTTGAACTGAATAATAACAGAAGTACTCTCAGGAGCCGCAAATGGTGCTAGAGGAGTATTCTCGAAAAAAAAGAAGAAGAAGAAGGGTGCTGCAATAGTATTCTCACCAAAAAATGCGAAAGTGCTCTTTTACCACCAGGATGCGACATAATGTTTCAAATATAGAATTCACATATTTGAAAACCCATAAATTATTAAACTATGAGAGATTAGGGATACTGTTAACATTAGTTAACCCATTAATAACATGTTAATTACATATGAACTTCATATTTTTAAACTTCTAATAATACTATCATTTTATTCGCTTCTCAATATGATTCTAGTGGAGGGAAACTTTCTTCGAAAAATATTAAGTAGAGGAAATTCCCTCCCATTCTCCAGCATTTCGTACCATCCTTACCACATTTGATTTTATGAAGTTTAAAACTATTTAGTATGAAATACTTTTTATACATTTTCTTATTCAATGCATGGATACTTAAGTGTCATTACTTTGTAGGTTATTATCTCGAAAAACGCTATTGATAACATATTATTACGTGGTCAAAATTCAAAAATAATTTCGTACATTTGTTTCGAGAATTGTATAAGAAAGTAGTTGTAAACAACTTAATTTTTTAAGGAAATGAAAAGAAAAGTGTAGTAACGTAGTCATCTAACCAGACCCTTATGAAATATTCCTGCAAGTAAAGACATCCTAAGGTGTTACATAACAAGATCCTGTGTAAACCTCATGCCACCACTAGGAAGTTCAAAAAAGTTGATATATCTCAGGAAAGAGGGACCTTGGGAATACTGAGAGTTAGCTCGGAAGTCTAAAGATAGGATTTGATATATATATATATATATATATATATATATATAGTGGCGGATCCAGGATATCATCAAGGGAGGGGCAAAACCATAGTTTGCCGCTTTAGCCAGTATAAAGCAGGATTGAACCCCATTTTATCCAGTGTATACCTGAGCCTCAAGGGGGGACTATAGCCCCCCTGGATCCGCCTCTGTATATATATATATATATATATATATATATATATATATATATATATATATATATATCAGCAACGAAGCTATATGAGATGTGGATGTTCAGCTTAACGTGGAATCCGAACCACATGAGCTCTCGCTTAGAATGGAACCTGGGTCTTCTACGTCAAAGGTGCGTACGATAACCGCTTAGCCACAAAGGAGCCCGTCTAAAGTTAGGACAAAAAGTTTGAAATTGGTGTAGTGAGTGATTCACCACACTAGATATTGCTAGTGAATGCATTACATTTACAATGTTGGAATAGCTATAATGGTTAAAACCTAGTGCCATTACTATGAAATGGAGCTTGTTAGACAATGTTTACTCGAGTCCTATTACGCTGCGCTGCGACGTCAAACGCATCTCGAATACTTCTTTCATTTCTAATCTCCAGAAACTGACCGATGACAACACTCCAGTAGGCATTGTACCTGTGTTACGGATTTCTAACGAGCTACGTTCTGCTTCTAATGTTTAAGTACTGTCTGGTTTTAAATCAATTCAAATAGAAATTTGGAGCACACGTTAATATATTTTCTCTGTTACTTCTAGAGTTGGTGAAATTATGTTATATCGTGTTCTTCGACCATGGCTGCATCCAGAATTTATATTTAAGCTGACATCCACTGGAAAGCAACATGAGAGATGTATCAAGATCTTACACGGATTCTCCACGAAAGTATGTATACCGAATGCGTTCTTGTAAAAACATATCCATAACGTAACTAATCAAGTACAGTAAAACCTGTGTATTTAGGCTTCCATCGGTTACACTGAAAAGTGGAGAACTTACAAAAATAAGTGTATTTTACATGTTTTCCATCCTAAACCCGAACAGAACTTATTAATGGAAATGGACGATGTTCGAGATTTACTCGCTAATATTGTAGCAATCCAACCCAGCAATATCAATAAATGTATTTTCTTAAAATAGAATGCTTAAAAGTGTATTTGCAATGTATTTCACGTATCTACATTTTTTTTTTTTTTTTTTTTTACTAGTTGATAGACATCTTTTCACTAAACTAACTTGGAAAGCTAGAATTTGATGAATAATTCAGAAACAAAAGTATTAAAGTGAGAGCCATTGTAGATTATAACAGGATTTCTAGTGCTGTATTACTTATATTATGACTACTCTGATCAAAATAAGAAATGAGTTAAGAGTAGAATAATCACGTGGCAATTTGTGTTGAGAAGGGAAGCTACGTCACAGAGTTATTAAAGTCACTGAGAGAGAGAGAGAGAGAGAAGCTAATCATAAACGCCAACACGATGTTGTCTAACAAACTTACCTGGCTGGGGATCGAAGCAGGAACTCCACATACCACAGATAAGCGCGCTGTATCACTGAACCACCGTGCTGCCCCTGAAACAGGAAGGGGTTAAATCTTCCACTTTTTTTTGGTAGAGGGAAAAATGAAATCTTTAAGTTTTACGTCCCACGGTTATGCCGGTTAGGCTAAAGGAGACGGTGATTATGAGAAATGAATGAAATGGTAAAATGCAGAAAGTGGGAGGAAACGGGAGAACCCCGAGAAAATCCACGAGCACGGTGTTTGTCCACCACAAAGTCCACACGGCGCGAGCTGGGATCGAACCAGGGATCCCAAACACCGGAGGTGAACGTTCTACCACTGAGCCACCGCGCCCCCCTTGGTATAGGGAGATAATGGTAGAGATAGACCTAGTAATACCTAGCAAGTACACGTATGCAGAGTAAATGACTTGTCTATAGCGAGAAATTCTACGCTAATAGGGTAATTTTGGGTAATATAAGCAGGCCGATAATATGGTCAGAACTAAGGCTTTTAGTATATTACTGATACTAGAATTAATCTAAAAGTTTATTGGTTGATAACGTTGTGCACATCACTTAAAATCAGGATACAAATGTGCACGATGATTGTGCTGTTATTTTGTTATTTTGAAAAACAAAGATGAGTAATTGTCGTTATTTGATTTGCACACTGAGAAAATAAATTGTAGGTGGCGTACTTAAAAAGATAGGTTACATGCGTAATTCCTGTAGTTTTTTGGAATTAACGTACAGCAGACGTATAACTGAAAACGCATGTTTTGTAATACTTTCTGTATAAGTGTTCCATCTATACGGACTTTCTGTATGAAACAATGTAGGCGGTCAGGATCTCACATATAAATGGGCGTATATAACATATAGCTGACGAAGGTATGCATGTAATATATGGAAAACTGTTAGATGCCAGACATCCTGCAACGGCATGATGTAACATCTAAGGGCAGTGCTTATGTAGCATACGAATAACGTATGCTCCGTACAGATTTCTATAGTAAACAAGAGGATACCGTATATTTGTCCAATATACCGCTGTTCGGAGAACGAATTTTTCTTAGTGCACATTTTGTTGTTTGTAAATTTCAGTATTATGAATATAAGGAATTCATACACTATAATCTTTTGGATACAAAAATCAGCTCATTTATGGTAAACTACAGCCATTGCAATATCACTACACAGCAAAGGATGGAGCTGCCCGACTACATTATAACTGCAGTGTTGCAAATGACTAAACATTATCATTGCGTATAATATGGGCATATTCATTTTGTACGAAATGGACAGTTATAATAAATATGCACAGTACAATTATCAGATAAACAATGAAACATTTTCATATTATACATACCTTTTTCATCTTGAAAGAAAATGTTTTGAAAAATATTGTAAGCGCAAATTTTTTTTTTTTTTTTTTTTTTTTTTTTACTTCAAAGTACACCTCTGTCTGACTTCAAATAATAATTGACTACAACCAAAAGACAAATCTCTCTTAATACCACTGAAAGATTACACATTACAAATTTGTGACAACTATTTAAATCCGTGATCACAATGGTCGACCTTTAACTAAACTTGGGTTTTTGCCACATTTTATCACAAGCGACGTGAAAATCGGCAAATATGACAAAAACATCCTCCCCTAATGCAATAGCAAATGTCGCTTACGTTGGAAATAAACTGAAACATATAAGCAGAAACTATATTTTACTTTTATTATATCATATATATCTATATCTATCTATCTATCTATCTATCTATCTATCTATCTATCTATCTATCTATCTATCTATCTATCTATCTATCTATCTATCTATCTATCTATCTTTCTATCTATCTATCTATATATATATATATCTATCTATATATATATATATATATATATATATATATATATATATCTATATATATATATATACAGTAGAGCGTCGATTATCCGATGTAATTGGGGGACATGGATGTTCGGAAAACTGGTTTGTTCGGATAATCGAACTGTGCATGTTTATTTGCCATGCGCGGAGCGGCACGCCTCAACTCTAAGCTGGCGCAGCTGTTGCTGTGAACAGCTTTGATACTGCCGCTACTTCTACAGCCAGTGCCAAACCGACAGAAGTGTGATGATTGTTGAAACACAGCGACTGGCGGCTTGGCCGGTCAGCAACGCCTTATGAAGGCCCCATTAGAAGCAATGGTCCGCCAGCGGTGGCTCAGTGCGGCGACTACTGTGGGAAACTTGGTTTGGGAGTGAGGGGGATGATGGACGGTAGGGTGGGAGAGTAACAGGTGCGAGCGAGTACACAGTTCGGTTAAGCGGTCGCTCGGTTGACCGACGTTCGGATAATCGACGCTCTACTGTATTTAAATTTATCACATTTGGTTTTGGTGTCTAACATTGTAGTTTTCAAGTAGGTAAGAATATTACAATGCACATTGTGTATTTTCCTTTTAATGCTTTCATGTACAGATGGTGATCAGAAAAATGGAAACATCTGAACGAAATTGCAACTTACCAGATTAATATGGTGTCGGGCCACCTTTCGCCTTCAGAACAGCCTTGATGCGACGTGGGATGGAGGCATAGAGATCTGAATGGTAGCAAGTGGAATTTTACACCATTCCTCGTGCAGGGCATCGGCCAGTTCTGTGAGAGAGGATGGAGGTGGAAATCGTCGCCGGAGTCGTGTTTCCAAGACGGACCACAGATGTTCAATTATGTTGAGATCTGGGGATTGGGCGGGCCAGGGGAGGTGTTGAACTTCATCCCGATATTCCTCAAACCACGCTGCAACAAGGCCAGCTGTGTGAATGGGTGCATTATCATCCTGGAAGATGGCGTCATTGTCCGGGAACAACATCCGGATCATAGGATGCAAGTGGTCTCCTAAAATTGCGACATAATCGTTGGCAGTGATTCGTCCGCTAAGTGTGACCACAGGACCCAATGAAAACCATGATATGGCGACCCACAGCATCACCGAGCCGCCGCCATGTTTTACAGTTGGGCGGAGACACTGCAGATCATAAGCTTCTTTGGGCGTTCTCCACACATAAACACGGCCCGTGGTTGGGAATAGGGTGAAGGATGACTCATCCGACCATATCACACGTTTCCAGTCCTCAAGGATCCAAGTTGCATGTCGCGGCACCATTTGCGGCGTGCGAAAGCGTTATGGTCCCTGATGAGCGGTTTGGCCGGTGCAACACGACCCCGTAAGTTCATGTCATGTAATTCGCGGCGGACTGTGATTGACGAAACAGAGTGGGGGAGGTGCTGATTGAGTTCCTCCGTCACTTGCTCCGCAGTGGCACGACGGTTCTGCGTGACAATGCGCTTTAATACCCGGCGTGACCTGTCACTCATGATTTTCTTCCGCCCACTGTTCCGCTTCCCCGATGTGGTTTCCCCGTGTGTTGTGTAGGCCGTCATCACCTTTGACACTGTCCCACGCAACACACCTAACACAGTAGCCACTGCCGTCACACTCACTCCACATAACCGCGCACCAACAATTTTCCCTCTCTGAAAATCTGAGTGGTCTCCCATTTTACACTACCTCCGTCTACTGCAGCCACTGGACACTGCTGTTCCACTGCGCCTGACGTAGTATGGAGACCGACCTAACACACCAGCACCAGCGGTCCGGCGCTGCGGTGCCACGACACCACTGCCAATCCATACATCTGACGTGTTGCCAACTACAGGTGTTGCCATTTTTCTGATCACCATCTGTACTTTATAGTGTTATTGTACGGCTTAAATTTGTTCAGTATTTAATAACACTTCATCCGTTATTATATTTTGCTGTTAGTTTCTTATGGATAATTTAAGTACCAATGAGAGGCATCTGCTCATTTTATCCATAAGGCCTGCTCATATTGCACATACATTTTGTTAAATATGGGCATTTGTAGTAAGGTTAATATTTTTAATTTTCTCGAAAACGATTCAAATATTTTTGAAAGAAAACTCAATGAAAGTAAACACAAGGTATCGGTCTACATTGCTGTAATCTTTGTTGCCATTTTTTTTTCGAATCAATTTTTTTATATATAATAATGATTAAGAAAGATAACATAACTATTATACGTAAATGTTGATATTGTTGACATTTTCAATAATAAAGATGTTGAAAAACCGTTACATATTCGATTCAAATCTGATTTTGAGTTAATACTCGAATAAATAAAAATTAAAAACAAAATTATGTAGAACTTCATAATTGAGAAAAAGGAGTAAGTCCATTTTCCTCATCTTTGGAAGTAGCATGAGAAATATCACGAAGTTAACAAAACTTGAAATAGTTTACAAAGTTTTCAATCCAAAGTGTTCATAAATTCTGGTTCATTTCAAATAAAGAAAAATTCTTCCAGTTTAGAAGAAGGGAAACAATTTAAAATGCTAACTGCATTACCTCGCTATATTGCTAAACTAATGCGCTGAAATAAAATTTGTCAAATTATATTTTAATTTCTATGAGAAATTTTAACGTGTTACTTTTACTGCCCATATTACCCAAAATTGCCCTAATACGTTCAAATCGAGCTTCTTAAATTCCGGAAATTAATTGACGTGAACACCCATCAAATATAGAAAATGTTGAGATACCGAATGTATCTGTGAACCATCATTACTACTATAATATTTACATTGAAGAGTCTTACAATGTAAAATTGTCCATTCTTTTCTGAAGGAAGAAACAACTTACTTTAGCTTATAAGCACATTTTGAAGCAGTTTTCGTAAATTCTAATTCCAAATTATCTTTTCAGGTAATTAAAGAGAGGAAAGAGCTAATTAGAAGAAATCAAGAACATGGAAATACTGGAAACAAAGAACTGGAGGATTTAGGTAAATGACATTGATTCACTTTGGTCAATGACTCACCATGCAGTCATTCACCAAATTTTCCTACCTTCTTATTATTGCTATTACTAATATTAAGCCTGAGAACTAGAGACCGGATGTTAGACAAAATGACTATTCTTTAATATTAAAGTTGTGATTTTAAAAAAAAAATAACGTTTAAAAGTTTATATGGGGATTATACAGGATTATTGAAAAAGAAAGAACAGATTTCAAACATTCATTTCTTCCAATCTACAAAAGATAGAAACATGATTCGAACGTTACTTGATTAAGAAAAGTTTACAATTTAAACAGCCCGGATAGAAGTTCCAATCACGGCCGCATTGGCGCTCTTGTGTGTTGTTGTTTGTCTGTAATGAAATGGTGGCGTCACCACAGGAGAAGCCTTTATGTGTGCTACAATTGGCAAAACTTGAGTCCATTGTTGCAGTTCAGCTACCATTTCGCCGTCAATTTAATAAACAACCGCCGAATCATAAGCAAATTTACGAGTGGCATCGAAAATTCGTAGAAGATGGTTGAATCTGGAAAGGGAAAAGCACGGGACGTCCACGCACATCGAACGAGAATGTCGAGCGTATTCGTACACTTTACGAAAGGAGCCCAAAGAAATCCACATCACGAGCAAGCAAAGAACTTAACATTCCTCAACCAACGGTATGGCGAGTTCTAAAACATCGTCTGCACATGAGGCCATACAAACTGCAGTTATTGCAAGCATTGCATCCTGACGACCACAACAAAAGGTACGAATTTTGCATTAGGATGTTAGATGATATCGAAGATGACAATTTTGCTCAACGATTATTTTTTTTTCGATGAATCTACTTTTCATTTTTCTGGTAAAGTAAAATCGTCATAACGTTAGAATTTGGGCAAGTGAAAATCCTGCGGAAGGCATTCAACATGAAAGAGATTCACCAAAGATGAACGTCTTCTGTGCGATATCTGTAACCAAAGTTTATGGGCCTTTCTTCTACATGGAGAAAACTTTGACAGGATTAACCTATTTAGACGTGCTTCAAAACTGGTTATTTCCCCAACTTGAAAATGATTCAGATGACTTCATCTTCATGCAAAATGGTGCCCCGCCTCATTTCTGTAACCACGTTCGACGTTACTTGAATGACATTATTCCAGGACGTTGGATTGAAAGAGGAGGAGCAGATGATCAACTTTCTCGCCGGTGGCCTTCCAGGTCTCTAGATTTTACTCCGTGTGATTTTTATCTATGGGGTTAACGTAAAAGACCGTGTTTTTATCCCTCCTATGCCTGACACTCTTGAAGGTCTACGACATCGAATTGTTGAAGCTGTGAATTCGATAACTAGAGACCAGCTGATTCGTGTGTGGCAAGAAATGAGCCACCGTTTTGACATTTGTCGTGTAACACACAGTGCTCATATTGAATGCACACCATAATTACTAACAACAAATTGTAAACTTTTCTTAATGAAGTAACGTTCGAATCATGTTTCTATCTTTTGTAGCTTGGAAGAAATAAATGTTTGAAATCTATTCTTTTTTTTTTTTTTGAATAACCCTGTACTGTAATTTCGATTTAAGCCAATTTTATTTTGCCAATTTTGCCTATTTCTAAATAATTGCTTTAGAGCCTAATGTCTATTCTATGCATTTTCTTCAAAATAAGCCTTTATTGGGAAAATACATAATTTATATAATATAAATAACAAATACACCACACACACACACACACACACACACACACACACACATCTCTCTCTCTCTCGATATATATATATATATATATATATATATATATATATATATATATATATATATATATATATATATATATATATATATATATATATATACTCCTTCCAAATAAATAATACATGCAAAATTTCAAATCAATAGCTCAATATTTAAAGGTTGCGTAATCGACTTAAAGTTGAACAAAATTAGTAGTTTATTGTCGCTGTATTGATATGCATTCTGGTTTTGTGCATTTATTCTCCTATATCCAGTTCATGTAATTATTTATTACAAATCTACTATGCCACTATAGGAGATGTTGTTCCAACAATGATCAACAAAGGCTGTATTATCACGTTATATTGGTATATCATTCTCTTCGATGCATCTATTGCGTTTGGTATTTATCATGCCATTAGAAACAATGTAAACTTTACAAATTTTAAACAATATTCACTACAATGACGAATTTGTTCCCATCTACGTTATAAGTTGCAGTCATACTTTGTTTTCCGGTGGCGGAAGTCTCATTTCATTTGTTTCACGATTATAATTCAGGAACACCGCAGTCAATGAGATATTTGCTGGAAGTAAGCTGATAATACCGAATTGTAGCGGCTGAATTGTTCCCGTTTATTTACCAGAATAAAAGCTAGAAGTGTAGCGATGGAGTTTTCCCTTGGGCTGTGGTGTGATAGTGATTTTCTTATAAAGTTGATATATACTTCGTTACTGTTATGGTAGGAGCCACTAGAAATAAGACTAGACTTGATTTACTAGAAACAGATAAGGAAACCCTGACCTCAAGTAAGCTACCTTCGAATGGCTACGTTTTGCGTTTTTCTTTTCACCATCATCTAAGCTTTGAATAAATCCATGATATTGCTAGAGATGTTTTACGAGAAACTACAATTTTGGGGAAAGTCTCGTATTCCGATTCGTAAGCAAAAGCATGTAACTTTGAAACTCGAAAAATTAAAGGATCAATATGCAAATTTTAAGAAAAGCAAGAACTGAAAATTTACGAAATAGTAAGAGAATGAAGTTAGATATGTTGCAAGTTTGAACAATTTATTTGATATAGCACATGGGGATGCTCTTAGACTAATCAAACATAAGGAAGACAAGGACTTTCTCATTGTCCAGAGGAAAGAGGGACGACGTGGTTGTATGGTGTCAGTGGACAGAACTCTTGCTTAAAAAGGAAGTCAAGACGGCAAAGAAAAAGCATCGAAAACATGAACTGATGAAGGCAAATACTAATAATAAGACTGCCACTAACGCAGTTACGCTGTTTGTTTCGAGCGGGTAGTAACAGTGGCAGTAATTTGGAATCAAGTAAAAACTACTCTGATGACGAATAGAAACGTACGCAGCAGCATATCTTGCAAAATTCCTCAAGCAGAAAAGAAAGCAGAAAACCTGAAGGGAAGTTGTTACTCCCGAATTTGCTTCTATGTCAGGCAGCTTGAAATCAACTAACAGAGAAGCATTTTCTGTTATAGCAACAGCGGCCAAAGGTTTGGGGCACAATCTGGATGAAGTTACCCTCTGTCGTTCATCCATGAAATGAGTTCGCGAACGCAATCGTCTCGAGTCAGTTGCCATCATAAAGAGCAACAAGCACCCTCATTGTCCATTGGGATAGCAAAATTCTACCAGACATAACAAGGAAAGAAACCATCGATCGCCTACCATCGATAGCATTTGGCATGGGAAAAGCTCAATTGCTCCGAGTCTCAAAACTGAAATTTGGAACTGGACAAACCGATGCCATTCTAGGTCATTGAGGTCATGGAACATTATTCACCACATAAATGCAACGGTAATAGGAATTTTTTCCTGAAAATTCCTCTTAAATATGAAACATAATCCAGCCGTTTACAAAGCCCAGGGAAAAGTGTGGTCATCCCTGGTACTTGAGCGAAGAACTCATTGGCTTGGCGTTCTTCGACGACGAACTGTCCGCAGAAACAAAGTAAAAAATGGTGAAAAGCTTGAACACAGATATCATTAATGATGAGCCTCCAAAACATCTACATATACCTCGTATGCTCTTGTTTCACTACAGGATGCCAAGATTGAGAATTTTGTAACGAAGAACACGATACAATTTTTTGAAGGTCGAATAACATTTCTTGCACAAAATACGTAGACATGGAAATCCGACACTGGTTACTTAGCTGGTTATGAAGTAGTTAAAGACCATTCAAAACGCGAAGATGCACTCATAAATGAGTATAATGGTATTCACAAAGGATGAGGAACTGAAACAGTACCTATTTCGAGTTGTTGCAGAGCACAGGAAACAATATCCATACTGTTCAAAGAATACTCTAAGTAAACTCAATATGCGAAAGTGAAGTGTATAAATAGTGTAAATAAATAAACTTTACAAAGTTTTAATAATGGAAATACAATCAGCAATACGTAATTTGCTTTTATGCATTGTGTAATATGTATATAACAATGTGTATAACAAAATGTATAACAGTATTTATACAGGTGTATATACCAATAGTATTCAAAATTTCAATCAGCTTATGCAACCATTAAAATTTGTAAAAATTTGAACTTTTAACAGTGTATCTATTTTCAGTCCAGTAATAAATGTTAGGGGTGCCGCAGATTAAAATCGGGGAAAATATTTTTCCCTAAATTTTGAACCATCCTAAGATATATATATATAGTAGGTTATTAATATACAGGTATATTTCTATGTTCTTTCAACATTATCCATGACTTGAATCAAATTTTTAATTTTATTGAGTATCTTCATTATTTCGAGTTACATTTTAGTGCCTATTTTTTAAATTTTAAGCCTATTTGCCTGCCTATCTTTTAATGCCTAAACATCCGGTCTCTACTGAGAACAAAGCCAAATCATGCTTTTACGAATATTTTATTAAAAATTGCAGAAATTGATATTTCATTTGTATAAAAAAAATACTGAAAAATTTTCCAAAATAAATAGTATTGAAAATACATATTAGCACCAATGATTAAAATTAAGAAAGCTATTATGATTTGATTTACACGTAAAACAACGTAACTTCTTCCTCAACAACGACATGACATGCTCTTTATTTACAAAACACCTTTTAACATTGTCATTGTTCTGCAGTTAATTATCATTTTCAATGCTCAACACAATGGTATTGTAAAATATAAATAATGGTGTAAGAAGAGAAGGAAGACAAAAAATCCTGCATCAAAGTTATAAACTAGAAATACATTTAGACCCTACTTATTTACCTGCTTAGGAGGGAACTATCAAAAAAATTCTCAAGTTTACATTGAGCAAAATAGAAATTCAATTGATTTTGAAGTCTAATAGGTATGCCAGTTTTTCTTAACGAAATTTCGCTACCCCTCTACCTATATATCTTAGCTTTTTCGTGGCTAAGCGATTAGTCTACGTGCCTTTGGCGTGGGAGACCCGGGTTCGATTCTCGGTGGGAGCTCGTGTGGTTCGGATTCCCCGTTAATCAGTAGGTCCATATCTCATATAGCCTCGCTGCTGAAAGGGACGCTAAAATAAAATCAACTCAACTCAACTCTTTTCTTATGTTACGTGAAGTTGTGCCAATCTATAATATCTATAAGAGGTACGGAAACTTATAAAACATTGAAACACTTTCATCCATTGCAGGAATTAGGAAAAAGAGGGCGTTCCTTGATCTTCTGTTAGAAGCTTCAATTGCTGAAGGAAAACTGACAGATGAAGAACTGCGGGAAGAAGTGGATACTTTCATGTTTGAAGTAAAGTTTACATGTTCGAAATAAGGTTTACATATTCAAAATAAAGTTTACATATTTGAAGTAAGGTCTACATGTTTGATATAAGGTTTACATCTTTGAAGTAAGGTTTACATGTTCGAAATAAGTTTTACATGTTCGAAGTAAGGTTTATATGTTCGAAGTAAGGTTTACATGTTCGAAATAAGATTTCATGTTTAAGGTCCACATGTCCGAAATAAGGTTTACGTGTTTGAAATAATGTCTGCATGTTTAAAGTAAGATCTCCATTTTTTCAAAATAATTTTTACATGTTTGATGTAAGTTTTACATCTTTGAAATAAGGTCTACATGTTTGAAGTAAGGTCTGCATGTTTGAAGTAAGGTTTACATTTTTGAAGTAAAATTTACATGTTAGAGCAGTAGCATGGCCAGAGTGTTTGAGTTCTTGCTTTTTTAAATATTGGGTAAACTTATTTCATTATTTCATGATATATGTTACATAAAGAAGGTGGGTAAAGATAGGCTTCTTCCCCCTATGATAATCATAAAAGGTACAAGTGTTTATAAAAGCCAGTATATCGTTTGAATGTGAAATTCAAGTACTAAACGTTAGACCCTACATCTACATATGATGCATGGAAATTAGTGTAGCAAGGGACATAAAGAATCCCGGAAATAAAACATGGATGTTGATATTCTGCCAGTTTAGATGTTTTGTAACTTGCAACAATAATTTTAGTATAAAGCATTGTATGAACCATTTTTAGGCTCCGAAAAGATGGCACATCTGGTTTTAATAATCTTATTTATTTCATTCGTCAGTTTAGAAATAATGTCACGAGCCAGATAGAAACTTTCAAGGGACTGCATCTGGCCCGTGGGTTAAGACTAATTTGCATATGCATTAATGATCACCTACGTAAATTTGTTTTATGTGTGTGTGTGTGTATGTGTGTCATGTGATTTGAGTTTAGCGTCTGTTTCAGCAAGCGAGGCTATGTGACAAATGGACATACAGCTTAACGTGGAATCCGAGCTATATTAGCTCTACCGGGAATCGAACTCGGGATTCCCAAAATTTGGTCTGAAAAACATTTAGTAATGTTCCTTTCATTTTCTTCAATCCAGTACACTATGATTGTAAGATACTATAGTAGATTATATGTAATCTCAAATGTTGAAATCAGGGCCGTGCCGTGGAAAATCAGCAAAGTATACGACGAAAGTAGCGAAAGTATACGACGGTGCCCGCATACATATATTCCAAACAATTTTTCCTATCTTTCTTCCTCTTTTCGCCCGAATTTTTCGGCCCCTTACTTCGGCGCTCGGGGCTGTCGCCCTGCTCGCCTTCCCCCCCCACGGCAGGCCCTGGTTGAAATAATAGAGATACAGACGCAAGATTAATTATTTTGATATCACAACGATTGTTTCTTGTAAAGTAAAATAAATAAGATGAATAGTAGATGTAATTAATTATGATGGAGAAATTTGTGTAACGTTGTTCATCATAAACTCACATGGACCAGGATCGAACAATGGACCCTTTACTCCAAAGTTATCGTGTCCACTTTTCTTGTTTTAATCCTAAGTCTAACTCTAGACATATATAAGAAAAAAATAATTAAATATGTATGTAATTGTATTTCAGGGTCATGACACTACTTCTGTTGGAATATCTTGGGCGCTTTTCATGTTGGCAACATATCCCCACATACAGGTAAGTTATTTGTTGAGTCTTAAACAGCTTACAAGGTGCATCCAAAAGTGAGGTGAATATAGTTGCATAGTGCTATCTATCAATTTTTTATCCATTTCAACTAGTAAACCTGGTAACCAAAATCTTTGATACAATCAGTGTCGAGTTAGAAAGAGTTGAAATTAAATGAAACTAAATCTTCAGTTTTACGTCCCACAGTATGCCGGCTAGGCTAAAGGAGATGGTGATGATGAGAAATGAGTGAAATGGTGGAATGAAGAAAGCGGGAGGAAACGGGAGAACCCTGAGAAAACCCACGAACACGGTGTTTTTCCATCACAAAGTTAACTTGGTTTGAGCGGGGATCGAACCAGGGACGCCACGCACCAGGGGTGAACGCTCTACCACTAAGTCACCGCGACTCCAAGTTTGAAAGAGCTGTAACATGTTAGTTGGCTTCCAGATGTAGAAGAGTGAGGACGTGTTAAGAGTGCCTGTAGCACGTCAACATTAAGTTTTGTTCTAAGCTGCAAGAAAGTGCCAAAGAAGCACACGAAATTTGAAAATCAGTCTATAGCGATGAAGGGGTGGATTGAAGACTATTTACAAGTGGTATAAGCGATTCAAAAAGCGGTAAGGAGTCGGTTGAAAACGAGCAACGATCGAGACGTTCTTCGACTTCAAAAACAGATGAAAACGTGCAAAAAGTGACAAATTATTTGTTCAAACAGGCGACATTCGAGAGCTTTACGAAGAACTAAACATCATCTCGTATGGGACCGTGAAAAGCATTTTGAACGCCAATTAATTGGACAAATAGCTTCCTTCCTCACCATGAAAACATGCTGTGCCACATTTTGCTTTTGATCCGCGAGTTTTTTTGGCCGAAAAAAATCCTGTCTGTTCTCATTCGCTGTGCTCTTGAGATATAGCACTATGCAACTTCCGGCTCTACCCGAAAATCAAAACCTTGGTTAAAAGAAAGGGTTTGATATCATTCCTGATATTGAGAGGGCCACGACAGAGCAGGTGAACACCCTTCCAAAAGAAACCTTCCAGAAATGCTTCTAGTAATGGGTTCAACATTGGGATAAGTGCATTGCTAGCCAAGGACAGTACTTTGAAGGAAATTAAATCAAAATCCATGTAAGCTTACTTACTTTGTTTCTAATAAAATTATTCACCGTATTTTTTAATCACACCTCGTAAATGAGGTTCAATAACTAATTCTGTTATTTAATGACTTCACAGAAGCTGATGTGCCGACACTTTCCGTATCGATGTTTTTATCTCGTCGTATACATTGTCTTATAGAACATAAGATCTAGTGTTCCAATTTCAATTTTAGTTTATCATCTTATGTAGTATGCACATGCTCATAGACCCTGTATAACTTACACAATACGAGAAGCAAAAAATTCACACTTTTTTACTTTAGGTAATATTCTATGTAAGATATCGACAGATTTTCAACACCTTCTTCAGACTTTATAACTTCGAAATGTTCAATATTCTGTGTTTTTCAGAGATTCAATTACTATTTCTTTTCTTTCTCTGTTCTCGTATTTATTAGGACATTATAGAAGACGTGTACTTAACTGTGCTTCTACTTCTTAGTTCCATCTTTTGTTTCCATTCTTCTTTTTCATCTTCTCATACAATCAACATTCCTCTTCAGTTCATAGTTAATCCTTCAATTTGTTTTATTAATTTTTTAATTATCACTTCAGTGTCTTATTTTCTTCCCTATTCCCTCATACTGTCTCGTGTTTTATTTTCTTGTATTTCTTCTTTATTCTCTCACACTGTCTTGTGGCCTATTTTCATCTTATATTTTTCTCTATTCCTTCTTGTTGTTCATTGCCCTATATCTTTATGATATTCGTAAATTGCGTTACTTTTCTCCTTAACTTTAACATGATTTTATATTGTATAATTTTGTTCTTCACCATTTGTTAAACATCTCAAAAACATTGCTTCTTTGCCCATTTTGTGCATCTTTTCTTCCTTCTTTTACATCCTTGTTATTTCGAGTATGGTCACCTTTTTGCTTCCTTTTAAACAATTATTGTCTCTGCTAATCCGCATTTTCTATCCCATATTTCAAAATCCTTGGTGAAACCATGTGTATATAGCTAAATCAAGACAAAATGAAATATTTGTATGAATAAGTACAAACTTAATACCTGTATTTGTACTTGTACTTTAAATTTGAAGGTTCGTATAAAAGTACTATATTTTCAGTAGTCCAAGGCGAAAGTACTTAAGTTAAGTTCGTATTGATATAAAACATGATCGTTTATTCTAAGTTTCAAGCCCAAGAATCTTTTGCACTCAGTTATGTCGGAATGTAAAGAAATCCAAGTTCTCACAGTTGTAACAGGGAATATTTTCGTTGCTTCGGTTAAAGTGGAATGTCGACTGTTCGAGAACTTTTTTGGTAGGTATGGACGGGATTTAATTTCGAAATAAATACATTATAATTCAGTCTAACCTTAATAACAGATTTATGGGCATTGGAATGTTCTCTACACAATGTTCTTGATGTTATTTAACTTTATTATATGAAAAATAATGCAATAGTTTTCGTCTTGCATACATTACTATACAGCAGTTGTTCTCAACGTGAGGAGCGACCAAGGGGCTTACACAGAAATAAACTATATTCATAATCACAAATATTACGAATATTATAACAAGGAGGTGTTAGATATACAAACACAAAGTAATTATTGAGCAAGAATAGTTGTTCTATAATATTATTGAATAACATAATAATAATAATGCACTACAAGAATGCGCAAAGTGCTACTAGAAATGAAAATAAATCGGAGAGATTATTATTATTATTATTATTATTATTATTATTATTATTATTATTATTATTATTATTATTATTATTATTATTATTATTATTATTATTATTATTACTGTATCTTGGTTTAAATCAGTTTCAGCTTAGTAATCTGACAGTCGTCTCTGGCAAGTGTAGATTATTTGAATTCTTCTTATCCAAAGAATTTTCTGATCACATGATAGGTGTCTAGTATTACTGATTTTTGTAGACTTGTTAAGAGATGGTTTGCGTTCATCTGTTTAAGTTGGGTCACAGTACTTTGAAGGATAATTGCTGTAGTTGGGATAATGATTGATCTTTCTGTGACTTTCTGACATTTCCATAACTTTTTTGATTTCGCCACCCAGGTCTTTATATTTGCTTATTTTCGTACTGTTATTATTATTATTATTATTATTATTATTATTATTATTATTATTATTATTATTATTATTATTATTATTATTATTATTATTATTATTATTATTATTATTATTATTATTGAAGATTTGAGAATTCAATGCTTATCTGATGTCTCACAGTCAGAAGGGTTCAGACAGAAAGCACGGATGAATAACGAGCGGGAATAAGCAGAAACTTGAAATATGCACGTTTCACGGAGGGTGATATCGGGTAAATAAAGTTAGGAACTATAGCAAACAGGCAACCAAAGTCCCACAACTACATTGAAATGAAATCTGTGAGTTTTACGTCCCACGGTCATGCCGGTTAGGCTAAAGGAGACGGTGATTATGAGAAATGAATGAAATGGTGGAATGAAGAAAGTGGGAGGAAACGGGAGAACCCCGAGAAAACCCACGCACACGGTGTTTGTCCACCACAAAGTTCACTTGGCGGGAGCAGGGTTTGAACCCGGAACCCCATGCAACAGAGGTGAACGCTCTACCACTGAGCCACCGCGGCCCCCAACTATATTGCTCATTAAATAGTGGCTTCTTAGCGTAGTATAACGTATTTTCTGTTAATATTTCGGAAAGTTAATAGTAATACAATCAATTTTATATTGGATATCGTTAGTTATTAATCGTATGTTTGATTTTCAGGTGAAAGTAATAGAAGAGTTAGACAGCATATTTGGTGACTCTGATCGCCCAGCGACAATGCAAGACTTACAGAATATGAAGTACTTGGAAAGATGCATTAAAGAAACCCTTCGAATCTACCCAAGTGTTCCTCTGATCTCACGGAAGCTAAATGATGACTTACAGCTAGGTAGAAATTAAATATAAGAATCTCTCCTCTTAGTTTTTCTCTTCACTTCTAGATGGTCGTATATGCTGGTTTGTCTAAGATTATTCTGGTCCTTACAGGCACGTAGCCAGGATTTCGTGAAGGGGGAGGGGGGTCCGTGACATGAAATACTATGGTCATCACACCAGGGGCTCGATCATTCTAAACTATTTTACTGGAACACATACTGGTTTGTTTAGCCAGGATTTCGTAACGGGGGGGGGGGGGAGACGTGACATGAAACACTGAAGGCCCGATCAATCTAAACTGCTTTACAATCAACATATATTGCTTTGTTAGGACAATAAAATGAGGATATGTTACTAAGTATTTTAATAACAAACTACGAAGTAATCTCGAGTAAAATAATAAAAAAATGTATTGAAAATGTTTTACAATATTTACGTTCTTCGTCTGAACATACAAATACAACAATTTTCCTTTCATTACGACCTCAACTATTATAAAAAGTACATATTCACTATTATAAAAAGTACACTCATGTCCAAAATGATTGTCGCATATCTATGACTGTCTTCTTGTAAGAATATAATTTGATAATGATTTTGCAGGGTACTTTTAATACTGATACCATGTGTATAATCGGGAAATGCATAGACCCTATTTGTGGTAAATTTCATAGAAAAAGAATTATAAATACGAAAATTAGAGTGAGTAAAATGAAATGTTGCTAAATGAACAAGAAAGTTTTATTTTTTTTTTATTGTTCTTATTTACTGATCTTTTGACAAAATTTGTCATTTACATGTCTTTGCCGATTATACACATACTAACATTGTAAGAAATACAGGGCGAATTCGTTATCAAATTATATTCGTATAATATATACAACATATTTATAGACTTGCGACAATAATTTTGGACATGAGTGTAGAAACTCAATAATGTCTTGTAAAATATTTTACAATATCTGCGTTCCTTTCTCTGTTGAATCAAATGTTAACAGAATTTTCTTTTTACATAATTTTTTGTTTTTATTATTCCTTCAACTATTGTCACTTCCAAATGACAGGTTAAAGGAGTAGTAGAAAATGTTTTTGAAATAACATGTTTGATACTGCAAGGATACGATGACGAAAAATTATTATCAAAAATGTCCACGCTGTTACACAACCGGCATTATGCTTTCAGAAGTTTGAAATCTCCCTGACTAGTAGCAGAAATTCTAAGAATTGCGTAACTTCCGAAAATTTCAAATTCCGTGACTCTTCCAGGATATCCCACTCACCTCGCCACCATGTATTGCAAGTAATACAAATTTCTTCATAAGAAAGAGTAACCAAAAGCTTTCTGTAGTTTTTTTTAAAAAATTTTAACGCCGATTCTTCTTTTTTCATTTCATTTCGTTTTATCCTTTCTTAAGTTCTTTCATTTCTGGTCTCGAAGGGGGGTCCGGACCCCCCCCGGACCCCCCATTGGCTACGTGCCTGGTCCTTAATCTCATAATAATATGATATGGTAATTTTTTAAGGAACATTTAAAGACTCGACAGAAAAGATGAAATAATTAAGTTTTAACGTCCCTCGTTTATCCTCTGTAGACTAAAGGAGATGGATGACTAGTGAGTATGAAATAATAAATGGAATCAGACTGGGGGGAAGCAGCAAATCCCCGAGAAAACACACAGCTACAATTATTACAGCCCGAACGTTTGAGCTGTCACAATATTTTATTTTAAACCAAAAATTGTAGATATTTAATACATTATTGTTCGAAAAAACTGAATTAAGTAAATTTTGTAAAGAAGTTAAGTTCGGTTTTGTTTATTTATTTTAAAAGTTTGTGAAAATGTATTTATTGGTAACTGTTTCGAATTTTCTCAACTTTTAATATTACCACGTTGTGTATATATTATTTACCTTCTGTAATTATTGTTGAGAAAAGTTCTGAACGTCGTTCTTGTTACTTACTCAGCTTAAAATCAATTGATTTCGTGGAAAAATAAAATCAGCTCGAAAGATCTGTAATTCACGAGTATTATACATTCATGAATATTCAAATGTTTCAAATTAAACGAGTTAAAAATGCTCCAAGAGCATTGCCAGAACGAACTTAAAATAAAAAGAATGGAGAGATGGAACGAGAAGGATTACTATTTAAATATAATTATTTCTATATGTAAAAGTAATTATTTTTATCCCCACCTTCTTCTCTTTCTCGCAAAAATTCGCAAAAGATCATCTTTCTATGACTTATGGTTCCTTAAATCTTCCGAAATTCGAACTTTTTTTGGCCAATATCTGGGGAACGGTGGACGATTGACCAGTAGCCAGTTGGAAAGTGCCCACCGGTTAATACTGGTACTAAAACATTTACTATACTCTTAGGTATAGATCAACACCAATATGATCTCTTTATGACTTACGGTTTCCGAGATATATGGCTTCTTAAATCTCCCGAAATCGGAACTATTGTTTGGCCAATATCTCGGGAACGGTAAGTCATAGAGAGATAATATTATTATTGTTAATCAATACCTGAAAGGATGGTAAACGTTTTGGTACCAATATTAACTGGTGGTCAGTTGGACAGTGTTCACCAGTTACTATTTGATACCAAAATATTCACCATCCTCTTAGGTAGTCCTATTAATTAACACCAATATGATATCTGTATGACTTATGGTTCCCGAGATATGGCTCCTTAAATCTCCGGAAATCGTCATTTTTTTGTCCAATATCCCAAGAACGGTAAGAGTGACGCGAAGAATTCTATCACTTAGATAGTTTTTTGATGCTCTATCGAATGGAAAACTTACAATTGAAAAAAAAAGGAAAAGAAAGAACAGACAGACAGACATACAGAAATAGAAAATTCAGTAACAAACTTTTAAAGTTCGTAGAAACTAAATCTTTATTTTTATATTACAATACATGTGTTAAAGATGAATATGTGTTGCTAGATTAATTGTCCATGTTTGTAACTATAAATAAGCTGAAGCTGAGAATGTACAGTATATCGCACCTGTATAAAACATCAAGTAAACTTTATTAGAAATACATTTTGCATGTACTGCATAGAGATGAACATAAAATACTTTTATTTTGACGCCTACACTGAGAAAAAAAAATGTATGTAGCGTACTTAAAAAGATAGGTTACATACGTAATTCCTGTAGTTTTTGGACTTAACGTACAGCAGACGTATAATTGAAAATGCATGTTTTATAATACTTTCTGTATAAGTGTTCCATCTATACGTACTTTCCGTATGAAACAATGTAGGCGGTCAGGATCTCACATACAAATGGACGTATATAACATATAGGTGACGAAGATAACACAAGTATATGCATGTGATATACGGAAAACTGTTAGATGTCAGACATCCTGCAACGGCATGATGTAACATCTAAGGGTAGTGCCTATGTAGCATACGGATTACGTAAGCTCCGTACTGATTTCTATAGTAAGCAACAGGATACCGTATATTTGTACAATATACCGCTGTCCGGAGAACGGATTTTTCTCTGTGTAGAGATAAAGTGTACGTTGATTCTCAATATACACTAAATTTATTACAATAAACAAATATATAAATTGAGACTTCTATATGTAACACTAACTAAAACGAGTTTTTATAATTACTATTTTTGACATAGACAGAAATCTCAACATAATACAAATTTCACCGTTTCCCCTTCTTTGGGGCTGAAACCCTTATTCTTGTATAGAGTTTAAATACCAAATTTCACATCTTCAACTTAAACAAATCCTCACATTGGATACTTTCTCAAAACTAAGAAAGGGAAATTTGAGTATTTTAGAAATGTTTCGGTTTTCCCCTCAGAAGTGAAGTTTTCGAAAATGCTTAACAGTAGTTTCAAATGAAAAGTTTATGTGCCGTATATTACCTCTCTAACTTTAGGAATTTGTCAGATACACTATTCTTGGTAAAGGCATTTGAACCCCTTTCATCTCCTTAGCAGAGATGAACTGAGTCAGTAGGTCGTATGTTAGCAGGACATGACTCACTGCGACCCACCACCTTTGATCCATCAATCCAGCATGACAGACTCTGACCCACCAACCTATTCTACTCAATGCATTGTACACAACATCTTCTGTACACTGGTGAATTTGTTTACGTTTTATTTTCGAGACGTTCATTTTCCTTCCTTTTTCATTTGTTTTTATTTATTTATTTATTTGTGATGAGTATATCTAAGTGAAAAAAGAACTTCAGGCACTTTTGGATATTGATATTTGTAACTGTAGTAATGATAGCAGTAGAACTTACTACTTGGCTTTCGAGATACAGTCGGATTTTACACTATTTTTTTTTTTCCTTTACGTTTGCCTACTTTGTCTTGATTTGATATTTTCAAACTTCATCCTATTTTTCATTGAAAAGTATCTGTAATTCAACAAGGAAATAATTATATATGATAATTAAATTGAAATTCATCGTAATATGCCCATGACAAACACTTTACCATTTTATATCGTAAAGGTCAGGTGCACCGGTATTGTAACAGAGTGGTGCTGGAGCGATTGACCGTAGAAATTCAAAATTTGATTAGTGATAATTTCACAGCTTTCTTTTATTACAAGTGTAAACTCTTTAGTCAGTGCAAAGAAGGAGAGTATGGATCATGGGTCAGACGATGGGTTTTGGTGGGTCATGGCGGTTCGTAGGTCCAATGGGTCATGGGTCATCGGTCAAGTTTTCATCTTTACGATACATACGTATTTCCAAAAATCTCTCTTTATTCATTGTTCATAACAAAAGGAGTGTTCTGTCCTCATTTCACGTTTCTACTTGTAGTATTATATCCTGGGTGATACTTAGGGATGTGCACGAGACGAGTCGAGACAAGATTTTCCTGACAAAATTCGAGCCGAGACACGGCTCTTCCAATAGAGAAATGTACATTTTTCGAGTCGAGACATCACTTTTACAGTACATTTTCGAGACCAGACAGCCACAAATGTTGTCTCATGCGCATCCCTAATGATGCTAAATCACTCACTTCCATTCCTTTATATAAATGGAGTAAATTATGTGTTTATTTAATGTACAGAGACAGTAGAATATTGGTCAAGTTTCTTTCCTTACTTTGAAGTGATAAAAGTTTAATTTTTACCCATATAAACTCTCCATAAGCTATCACTGAGTACAATACTTTGAATATGTATTTTAATTGTTGAAAGAAAACTGGAAGGTAACCTAACTATATTTCCTTGAGGAGTTCTCGTATAAAGGTGTGTGAAAGTCCACAGCCAGCAAAAAGTGTTTAGAATAGTTGAAGAGACAGTGTATCATTTGGTACACTTAAGATATTGCATGCAATTTGGTACAATTCAGAATAGGAACGAATACCCGACTATGACATTAGATTTTCAATAATTTACTGTTTTCTTATTTTCTCTTTTCAGAGAATTACTTAATACCAGCGGGTTCTGTAGTTACTCTGCACATATTTGATATTCATAGGAATCCTGAGATATTTCCCAACCCAGAGGAATTTAATCCTGATAATTTCCTGCCAGAAAGGGTACAAGGACGACATCCTTACGCATATATCCCGTTCAGTGCTGGACCTCGAAACTGTATAGGTAAGAATCGAAAATAATACAATATAATCCCAATTTAAGGCTCCCTTGTTTTACGAAAGATTAATTTGATCGTGAAAGTAACGCTGTATACAGACACTTATCAATTTAATGGAAACACGTTTGACGTCTAGGTTGGCAACGGTCAGTCGGCGACCGTAGGTTATTGGTGATGGTGTGTTAAGGCAAACTTCATGCTAAGTCAGGAGCAGTAAAATTGCAGTGTGCAGTGAATTGAGCACACGGTGACAGTGTAAAATTGACGAAGTCTCTTATTTCCAAAGAGAGTAAAACTGTTGGCGCGTAGTTATAAATAGTGTAATAAAGTGGCGCTCAGTTATGTGGTGCAAGCGTAACGAGAGTGTCATGCGTGTTGGATGTGTCGCGCAAGGTAATGACAACCTACAAAACTCACGACGAAACTACATCGGCTACGAGGAACAGTGATCGGAAAAGAAATCCATCAGTGATAGGTCTTGCGGAGCAGGAACGAATTGTCACTAAGAACTGTCGTGCGACTCTGGTGCAAGCAACGGAGGAACACGAGCAGCACTTTGCACAACTTGGTCGACAATCACAGTCTGCGGCGAGTTATGTAACAGGAGCATTAGTTGGGTTTTGATTTGCACGTACAATTTCCTGATAAGAGACCATCACGGTTTAGCACGACACCAATAGTGCCGTGAACGTGCAACATGGACCGCTGATGGCTGGAAATGTATGATATTTTCCAACGAGTCATCGTTTATCTTATTTTAAACCACTGGCTATGTTTATTTGTGGCTGACTTCGAAAGAAATTCACAATTCTCAGTGTCTCTGCCCAACCGTGAAACAGGGTGTGGTTCTGTGATGTTATGAACCGTATATCCTGGTTTCCAGTGCGACCCTGTGCTGACACTCACAAGTTGTGCTAATGTCAGTGATTATGTCCCCATTTTTAGATGACCATGGGCATCCTATGGCCTACCGGGAAAAGACACAATATTTTAGTATGACAATGTGCCCATTCATACAGTTAGAGTTGTTGCGACGTGGTTAGAAGAACATTGGGATGAAATTGAATATCCCTCCTGGTCTACCCAATTTCCGGTCTTGAACATAATAGAACATATTATATGGTCCGTTTTGGAGATATGTATCCGGTTCAGAATTTCACCTCAATGCCTACTCACGAAACTGTGTGATACAGTGCATGTAAAATGGTCGTAATATTCACGACCTCTCTGACTCCCTTCCACGTCACATGAGAGCTATTCTAAGCGTGCAAGGTGTTCCAACGCTATATTAATATGATAAGTTCAACTTTCTTCAAGTGTATGTATTAAGTTGATAAGGATCTGTAGAGAATTATTATATTTTTCATCGAAATTGAAATTCTAAGGGTTGTACAAGTAACCAATCTGATTGGGTTAAAATCGAGGTAGAATGGCACTGTTGTTGCTGCTTTTTATGAGGTCACAATCACAGGAAGAAGAAAGTTGGTTTTTACCAGGATCAGCAGCTTTAGAGGAATAAAAGTAGAGAAGAAAATTTAGAAGAGTGTCATAAGTATACTGGTGTCAACTGATAAACTATCGCTGTAAGGGGATATTTCCAAAAGTTTCCGGACTGACAAAAAATTTCACCACTGATAATAAGACGTTTATGGTGTATAGCTTCCTCTATGGGAGTAATTCACATTAGTTTCAACTATGACTCCTTCAATTTGCTGGACACAACCATTTGAATCACTGCAAGTTGAGTTTGTGTCTTGCATGACAATGCTCCAGTCCACACGACTGTTCTTACCAACGTTGCAGTGAAAGACTTTAGCTTCGTCTAGATTCAGAACTCAGCACTGTAGCATTCGAACAATTGCCATATGTGCTGAACTATTGTTATGCATGATACAAGTTAGGTGTACAGAAAAACTGCTTCGCATGAACTGACCCAGTTAGAAAGTTGGCGCTGATAAATTATTTCTTCCATAGATGGCATTACGTGCAATAAACGCGTTTTTACCAGTTTAGTAACGTTTCAGTGTCAGACAGGAAAGATTTGAAAATATCCTTTACATCGCAATAACTAGTTTCTCTTAATCAATTCAAAAGCATTTTTTTTCCTTTCCTAGCGCATACATGATCTTAAAAGTTTCTTTAGTTGTATGAGGATTCTTGCATTGCTGCTAACCCTACACAGAGTTCTTCCTCCTCTGCATTAGGAATCCCCCACTAGTCCCACCTTATAGTTTCAAGTTCTTGTCTGACTTTATCAAGGTGCTTCTTTTGGCAGATAACGTGCTGAAATTGTATGTATAAGCTTGTATTAGAGGATATTTCAAAAGTACGTGCCTTTGAGACAAAGATTAATAATACAAGAATATTAGTTACATTTTTAAAAACTCAGTTTAGTAGCTACATTCCTAGATTGTTACCGTTAATCTGTGTATACTTTTATAGTCTGGAGATCCACTTAAGAAAAGCAGTCCTCAAAATCAGCAGATGTTAGTTTCTGGAGTTCCTTATACATTACATTGGTTACCTGTTGACGAAGCCCGTAATATTTGCCAAATATATTGGTTACAATTTTTTGGGAAGCCCTAGAAAGTCACAGGAGCGAGACCAGGTGAGTAAGGCAGTGCGTACAGAGATTGAATCCCTAATATTTTGGGCAGACTGATGTGCCGGGGCGTTTTCGTGGTGGAGAAAACCTATCTGGTAACAAATCGAGGGATTCTTATCGCAAATTAACACTGTGGACAAACATTTAATCATATAGTTATACGATGCTACTATTTCCCCATCATCGAAGGGGATGGCAGCAATGATTCTTCTTTATACATGAAAACGAAAACATGACCTTGATTTCCAATTTTTTTTTTGATGCTCAGTGTTGCCCACGAGATAAGACAGAGTTTTCGTGTCGAGATTCGAAAGAGAGTGCACGAACTGAAGACAAAGATCCTTCTTCCTTCAGAACAAGCGACACCTATAGCGACGATGTCTCTGCGTACCGATAGTACAAATCTTCCATGAAAACTCTGTGCACGCTTGTTTTCTGATACTTCCCTCGCTCAACCTACATTTTCATCTTGATGGTTGCTTCTTCTGGCACAATTTGCCAAATGGCTTCCACACTGGGGTTTGCTGTCAAGGTTCGGAGCCGGCATTTCCATGCTCCGTCCACTATGCTGAAATAACTGGTTTGGAAGCGAACAAAGTACCTCTGCACAGTTTTTTAGAATGGCGCTTGCTCACCAAGGGGTTCGGATAACTTGACGGAACTTTGGACTGCTGATATGCTACGATAAAAACAGTACTTCATTAACATTTCCTTTTCTTCGTTACAAGAGTACGCAAATACTTCTTTTGTTTATTCCTCATCTCCACGATCAACCTGAAATATTTGTTTTAAAGGTAATCCTGCTAACTTTGTGTAAACTTACCTGTCACTTTGTAAAAAATGCAAGTTTGTCGTGAACAGGATTCGAACCTATGCTGGACAGCTGGACAGCTCGTACATCAAAATCTCACCGGTAGAGATGAGGTAGGTGCACAGAATTTTGGAACTGTCCTTGTATGTTTCCCTAATTGTTTTCTGTGATAATATTTAGGATAAGGATAATTTTAGAATGCAAAACTATAAGCAAGTAAAGCAGTTCTCATCTATGTTTTCTATTTTCAGGTCAAAAATTTGCTCTTCTGGAAGAAAAAACTGTTCTGTCAACAGTATTGAGGCAATACACTTTGGAAGCGGTAGATAAGCGAGAAGACGTAGAGATTCTAGGAGATTTGGTCCTTCGACCAGCCAATGGGCTTCGGCTAAGAATCACACCTCGCTTGACACAAGCAAGATAACGTTTTACTTTCTTTACATAGAATGAGTTATGTATGTTTAAAGTAAAAGAAAGATCATGTAACTGTTGTATAATTTTATAAATTAATCATAATGAAATACGTCTAAAACACTTTATTAAACGTTTTTTCCAAAAGGTTTGAAACCTTTTCTTTTAGTATATAACTTCTATTCCTTATATAATATAAAACGTATCATCTCAATGAATGAAATGGTGAAATGAAGAAAATGGGAGGAAACGGAGAACCCCGAGAAAACTGACGGACACGTGTTTGTCCACCACAAAGTTCACATGGTATGAACGGGGATCGAACCAGGGACCCCACGTACCAGAGGTGAACCTCAACGTTTAACGGTAGACATATTAGTACATAGTATACTCTAATAGAAACATAACTCAAATGTTTCCTTTATAAACTTCTCGTGACACGGACGGATTTCGATAACTTCTAGACAAAATTAAGAAAAAAGTCAGGCACAAATTTTGTACATAAACTTATAGAAGTCAATGAGAAAAATTTCGAATCGAGATGAGAAAAGTTTTTCGAGAATCGATACTGCACGACAAAGTATTCTCCGAGAATCGAGACGAGAAGGAAGTTCTACAAAATTTACAAAACAAGATGAAAATGTACACTTATTCGCCGTACGTTGATCCTCTGTTCGCTGTAAAGGACTTGAGACCCATTATGAACTTCCACGATGATAAAACTCAATGCTTGCTCACTATTTTAGTCGTATTGAAAGAGGAATACTTGATTAGGTTTCAGAGGATTCAAGAACTCTTGTATGTATATAGTGGATGAATGAACTACCAAAGCCTGTGACAAACATCTTGGCATTTCAGCTGAACGAATAAAACGCAAGCTCTGGCGCAACGTTGCCAAGTGGTAAAGGGGTGTGGCTATGGCTAAGCAGGCAAACTGCAGCGCGATCAGGTGACAGAGAATAGACGTGGATGTGTAGAAAATAAATGTCGCAATACCGCTGGCCTCTCATTTGGTACCACATTTAAACGGAACTTGGAGCGCCGCCTTCAAATGCCAATATGTTTGTCACGCCGTTTAGATAGCAACGACTTTCTCTCTGTGCGCTCTGTTCTCGCGTTGATTGATTGGATATAAATTAAGTGTCCCTTTCAGCACCGAGGTTGTATGAGATCTGAACCTACAGGTCAATGTGGGATCCAATCATATGAACTTCTGCTGGCAATGGAACCCCGATCTCTCATGCTGTTGACGCGTATGCTAATCATATAGGAACCCCGCTATATTCTCTCATTGCGTAAGATGTGCAGTTGTGACAGTCGATGTTTATCTATATATATAAAAGAGAACGCACAAATCCTTTGTTAGCTCATCACGCTAATACGGCTGAACCGATTTCTTTCATTTTTGGGGGGTTATTAGGATTTGGACCCTAGATGGTTTTTAGCATATCACTTTAATTTTTAATTACCAGTGTCTTGAGATAATTGACCATTCAGGTACAAATCCTTTGTTATTAGTTCATCATAGGTAAAAATAAACGTATTTATGCAACCCGCATGACCGTTAACTCGGCGGGTTAACATAAATGACAGGCGATATACAGCGGAAAATAGCTTGAATCTTCTGTTTAAAATTTTTTAATTGATTTGTTTATTTTTACAGACACTTTTACAATATGCCAGCACCGGGATGACCGCAGCGAAGCGGGGCGGGTTAACATAATGACCGCAGCGAAGCGGGGCGGGTTAACATAAATGACAGGCGATATAATGTTAAGATTTACTGCAATCTTCTATGGTTTTTATCATATCACTTGAAAGCGAAAAAGTAAAAATTATCTAAGTAACAAAGTTTATTGCGTTCCGGGGTGACCGCAGCGAAGCGGGGTGAACGCTGCTAGTCTATTATATTAAATTAAAGTGAACCTAACGCTGTTCGACGACTAACTTACTAAGAGTGTTACACCGATTTTTAATGATCTTCAGTATATGAGTGGACCCGGCCGCCTAACAAGTTTTCAGCATATTTTTTGGTAAGGAGGGGAGGTAATACGTGAAAGTAACCGAGAACGATCGATGTTAATGCCTAATCCATAGTTGAGTTGAGTTGATTTTGAGTTTAACGTCTCTTTCAGCAGTGAGGCTATGTAAGGTGGAGCCTACTGATTAACGTGGAATCCGAGCCAAATGAGCTCCCACTGGGAATCAAACCCAAGTCTTCCCCGCCAAAAGTGCGTACGCTAACCGCTTGGCCACAAAGAGCTCATGTCTAATCTATAGTGAATAGCTGAGATGAATGATGAAATTCTTGAAGCTCTTTCAGTTCAAATTCACCTCCTATCAGCTCGGGTCGTGATGAGAAAGGGTGACATGTAAAATTAATGAAAAGGGATCTATATTAGACCTCAGTATATAGTTTTCGCGGTCGATCAGATAAATAATAATACTCTCTATGCCGTTCAAGTGCAAATTCATCCTCTATCGACATGTGAGATGGGAAAGATGTGAGAGGTAAACATAATCGAAAACTGTCGACAATAGTGTGCAGTCGATACTGTTCGAGATCGATGAGATTCCCCACGCAATTTCAGTCCAGTACCATTCCACATCTCGATGGGTATGGGAAGGATTTACATGCATGAATAATCGAAAACGACCGATATTAATGCCCAATCCATAGTTTCTGAGGTCGCTGAGATAAATACTAGCATCTGAACATACGTCCGTACTCTCGTCGACGAGAGTAGAGAATTTAGTGTTATATATATATATATATATATATATATATATATATATATATATATATATAAAAAGAACTTGTATTGTTTCGTTTACTTCTACCTTGGCAACAACATTGTTTAATAACGCGACGCATTTCTGCCAAAAAATAAGTTTGTCACTTTGTGTGTAGGATTGTGGAAAGAATGCCACCGTCTTTCTTCATACTGCCGCAGTGTTTAGTAACATAATGTTTGTTGAAAAGATAAATTTTCCTACATTTTATCTCATATTTATAAAATCTCCCTTTTGGTGCAGTAAATGAAGCTCAAATTTTAATGAAGAAACGAACAAATTAGTAACAAGCTGAAAATTAGTACAGATGTTGGGAATGATGTTCTAAACAACATACTAAAAGTCCCCTGAAGTCCAAGATGACCTTCGCCGCCATATTGGAAAATGGCCACTGGAAGTATCAAATGAGCAATATACAAATAAAAATAGCAATATCTTCGCTATGGCTGAACATAAAGAGATAAACTTAGTGTCGTTAACACAATATTTTTTAAAGAGAAACATTTTTTCATAAAACGCATACGTTTAGAAATATTTAGCTCCAAATTCTAAAATTCCGAAAACTACCGTCAAACTGATTTAAAATTTTATTGAACTTAATAAAATATTAACAAGTTAAAATTTTACATAGATGTTGATAAAGATTATTTAAATGACATACTAAAATCCTACAACTTCTTTGTTCGCCATATTGGAAAATGTCCAAATGTCCAAAGTAATTGAAAGACAATATTTTGTCAAGTCAAATACAAAATCTGGACCGGGCTAAAGATTTGAGAAAGTGTAAATGCAGTTTCTCCGAAGTCATTTGGGATTGATGGCGGTGCGAGAGGGGAAATACTATGACGTGTTTAAGGTTGTCCTCTGCCATCTTGGTGACTGCCATCTTGGAATCAACTTGTTTATTTTAAACGGTAAAATGGTCGTGTGACATATTAAACAACATCCTCGTTCGAAGAGAAACCCAATGGTAAGGTTATTATTATTTTTTTTAAAAAAAAAAACAGTTTTGAAGTTGTGAATAAATTTAGGATATGTTATATGTGAGATGTGCTGTGCGAAGTTTCGAATTGAAGGATAAAGTGAAAAACAAGCTTGGAAACATCTCACATTACGTATTCTTTAATAACCAGGAAAAGAGAGAGCTAACATGCATAAGACAATTACAATCACATGACATGTTCAACATGCCCACCTTTCTGTTCTACATATCCTTAACTGTGAGACCCAGTGCTTGTTTACTCTGCCAAGCATCATTGGTGATATTTGTTCACAGACAGTAATGATTCTCCTTTTCAGGTAGCCAATGCTAATGATTTTACACTGGTAGACAATAGCTTTAAAGTGCTCCCAAAGATATAAATCTTACGGAGGTAGGTCGTGAGACCTTGCTGATCACTCAACTGGTCCATGCCGACCTATCCAACAACCGAGAAAGTGTTCATTCAGCCATCGATTACGTTATGACGATTGTGCCCCATCTTGTTGCCAATATTGACGAAATCATCCTTCCTCTTCCCCTTCCAAAAGTTGCATAACAGTGTTTTCAAGCATATCTCCATATTGTGCAGCATCCCAGGTCCCATCAATGAAAACAGATCCAATAGATTTTCGCCCCATATTCCACACCACACCATTACCTAATCTGCATCTGGTTTTCTCACCTGTGGGTTTTTCTTCTTTATGGGCAGATGGTTTCTCTCCATTGTTTGGTAGCTTCCTATCGTGATCTTGATCATCATCTTGCTCAGGATGGGCGTCTTCTTCTGTGTTAGTTTCTACGGCTTTGCTTTCTCTTATGTATGCTTTTGAGCCGAACTCATATGCTCTCTGAAGAGACTGAGAGACATGTTACTCGTAACTAGGTTGGGGAAAAAGAAAGTAATTTCTTTATGTCCAGTTTTCTCAATCCTTATATTTGTTAGGGCCATATTTTTTCGCTACTATGTCCATGATGTCACTTCCGGTTATGAATCTGCCGCTTATTCTAGACAGCGTTAACGGCGAATTGAACTCTTCAGTGGCGTATGGGTCGGTGATCTCGTAAGAAACTCTATCTCCCTCCATTTCGTATTGCACGGTCGGCGCTCTCCTTGTTGGAATCCTCTTTCTTGGACGCGTCTCTCTCTCTCTTGATATTATATAACCCCTTGTCCCGTCTCTGTTGTGCCACCTGCCGAAAGAGCTGAGAAATGATGAGGTGATGTGGTGGCGCTGCCTGCTACGAACGTTTCAAAATTAATTTCGAATTGTTCGGTAGTTTTCCCGTGATACGATCATCAAGAGAACGTAGCTTTGAATCTGGAGAAATAAATTATGAAAAATGTTCACGCCCCTATCAGGGTGTCTTACTCCAGCAATATTTTTTTCTACATTGTAAGTCAAATACGTACCAAGTTGGTTGAAATTCCAACCGTATGCTGAAACACATACATATTTCGCACCACGGCTGCAACACCACCACAACTAATAAATTGTCAATTTTAAGTTATGCATACATTCGGATTTGTGAGTCTCCTCTCTATCCGGCAATATAAGAGTTATGGCTCTAGTTTTACAAGATGCTACGTGAGAGCACTAGTTTCACTAGTGAACAATATTAAAGTGAATGTATTACCAACTTTCAAATGCAATTTACTCAAACCTAACTTTTTTTGAGTATTGCAGCCGTGGTGGGTACTCGCAGGTTAGGTTAGTTTAGGTTAGGTTAGGTGGGCGCAAAGTCCCTTTCCCCAAAATGTACTAGAGTAAAATAAAAGAAGCTAGGTGACTTGACAATCTTTATTGGACTTTACAAACACTGTTCAAACTGTCTCCCACCATATTCAATGCTCTAAGTACACCTCTTTAGCACTGAATTCAAAATATCATTACAGAATCGAGGATTGGTATTGTAATGTATTCAGTAACTTAGTATTAGTAGTAGTAGTAGTAGTAGGTTGTGCTACTCGGGTTACTATTTTATTTTACTGAGGAATTTTCTTGGTTTATGAATTTAATTTCGAATTTGTTATCAATCGAAGCATGCTGGGAATTTGCTGGCCCGCCATGTAAATTCGCCGAGAGCTTCAGTTGACGTAATTGCCTGGTGAGTGAATTTCCATATTTTTACTATACTTAAAACATTTATATTTTTATGAAAGTAGCATTGAGTCTAGGTATATATATCTATTGTAGATAAGTTGCTAGATATAAAAGGAAATAAAACTGTTGTATTTAATACATTTTAAGATATTATTACTACTTGCCTTTTTTAAAACTTAATGTTGACGCCATTTTTGGTAAAAGGGCTATTGTGTCCTCATGGTATGTCCAAATGCTTGTAGTAATAATGGACTCAAAATATTACATGGAAAAGGGTTAACAAACGTTTGTGTGAATTTAAGTAATTTGTAGCTAAGTCATTTTTTTCTTGTTAGTTGTTTGGTTAATAAATATAGGTATATTTAAAATTGTTAATTACTGACTTCTGACATTTACAAATCCAGTAGCATTACCGCTAATAGAATTATATGTATCTCGTTTAGTACCAGCACAGAGAAAATAATCTTGTTATTTTCTTTGTGGTATAACACAACCAGCGAACAAGTGCGGGCGGCCGATTTTGGAACTAAAATGCAAGCAGCAGTGTTTCTAACCGGACTACTTGTAATCAATCTATCACAGTTCTTTCTGTCTTGTTCGTAATAAACCACTTCACGCATATGCTCAAGTCAGGGGCGGAGCGATCGGGGTCTTGAGTAAGAGAATTCTTTTGCATTGACATGATATTCGGATGTACTTCAAAAATTAGGTGAGAGAGAGAAGTGATAATCTTTCATCGCCACCCTCCTAACCGTCTCCCCAGGGGTCCTGGGTCCAACCCCAGATTGAGATGGTACATAAAGATAATTTTGTCTAATCTCTGTCATTATTTAGCATGGTTTAGTAATTAAAAAATACTAAACCATGCTAAATAATGACAGAGATTAGAGAAAGTTATTTTTATGTACCATCTCAATCAGGGGTGGACCCAGAACCCCTGGGGAGACGGTTAGAAGTGTTGCGTTGACGGCGGAGGGGGAGCGATTAAAATGGGATGCCTGATAATTGAAGGTTCCTTATAACTCCAGTAAAATTCAGACAAAATCTCTGAATTACATAAAAAAGAAAACATACAAAATATATTTTTAGGGTAACTCTTACAGCCATTACGTTATTCTAAGAGTAATGTTACTTCTGAAATTGATTAGAGCGAATATGTATTTGAATAACAAAACCACTTTCATAAGTTTTTCAAAGTATCAAGTTTGAAAAGAACGAAGTTTGTCTTCCATTGTTATCTCATTGCTCAAAGATACCGGTGATGAAGTAATTGGCTGGAAATCAATCGGCCGTTTCTTACATCAATTTATAAAGAAGATGAGTGCCAATGTTAGACATGTCAGTTCAGTATTTTAAAAAAAGCCACCCAACCTCTTGCAACCATGCGTAGCGCATTTTAATACTTACACTTGAAATAAAAATATAGACGATTGACTGAATAAAGACGATTGACTTTGCCTTTGAATTTCATATGTGAATAACAATATAGGACTTTTCAGATAGAGGACAGGGAGGAGCAGGTTTTATTAAACGAGACCGTACATCTGATATGTTTGAACTATAGGCAACTTGTGTTTACGGGCTAAACTCAGTCCTCTGAAGTCAATCGACAAATACCTTTAAGATGTTCAACAGAATAACGTATCAGGATTATTATATACTACAGACACAAATATAACACTAGGCTCCCAAGTTTCAAAATTATATTGTGTGTGAAAATAGTTAATAGATTTAATTCTTTGTGACCTGATAGCTAAAACCTGAGAGAAATTCAGAGTTAGTCCAGAGGTAATTTCTTTCCTCATAAATAAAATTTATTGTGTGCTGAAGCAATGATACTTACTCTTACACTACCCATACGCTGATGCTTTATCAATACTTTTATTCGAACTCTACCAAAGGGTTGGATTTCTATAATGATCCTAAAAGAAGGGTGCACTGAACCAAATTGTACAAATCAATCCCTAAAGGCAAGCTATCCAATCCCATAAATCCCATCTTTAAAAAATGAAGGAAAAACTTCCCCCAAAGGGTTCACATTTCTCGAACAAAAAAATGAAATTTCTTTATTTTAACGTCCCATGATTATGTTGTTTATGCTAGGGGAGACAGATGATTAATGAAAATGAAAGATTGTAAAATTAAATTTTGTTCTCTCAATGGAAATCAAACCCAGAACCACATACAATAAAAGCACATGCCCTGGCCAATAGACCAGCGGAAAGGACTTTCACAGTTCTCGAGAGGAAACGTTTCGAGATTCCTCCCTGGCTAAAACTCGAAAAAATAATTTATTTGTCAATCGATAAACATACACTTAAACAGCAGCATCATGAGCCTTAACCTTAACTTGATTTAAACTTACAGTTACAAGATATTGCGCAAAACTCTAAGCTATCAACCCAAAATTAATCTTTTAGTCACTGACATTGTCATTCCTGCGTTTTACAGGCTGCTACTGTTTTATAATGAAATCGAATAAAACGTAATGGGCCTTATGCAGAGTCGTATTGACAAGTGATTAGTGCCATATTAAAGAGATCGACTAACATATGTTTCCTGCAGTAGTCAGACTTTTAGTATGATGCTAATCATACGTCAAAACGACTCTGCATAAGGCGGATCAATTTTTATACAATCTGCTTAATACACGGTAGAAGCTCACTGAATTGTCAACTGTGCTATGTTATTCTTAAATCGGTAATTTCCATTCATAAATCACTATTCACAATACATCTGTATTACTTCAGGGATGGTTCACTACAATACATACATAAGTTACGGCGTTTTTTATTAAGCGTAAAGAGATTAGGCTATGCATAACATCCAAACTGCACCTTTTAAAAACCGTTGGATACACTGCAGAATGAAACACTCCTCTCCCCTGTCCCACCGCGCTTGCCAAGAAACTGATGTAAACACAACAGCAGCGCCATCCTCCCAAAACCGCACAGCTATCCTGGTCAAGTTTTACCAGTAATTTACTTCGACTATTTGGGAAGGTTTTTCACTTATCCAGCTTTTTTTTTTTTTTTTTTGTTTTGTTTCTCCGGCCTTACAACGTTCTTTCTAATAGATTTTGGATTTATTCAATTTGTCTTGAGTGCGTTGCGAGCATGGGCGGAGCTTTGGGGGGTATTGCCCGCCAACTTTTTTGGCAAAAAATAAAAATGCCACTTATAAGATAATTCAATTCTCATTTGTATTTACCGTGCCTCCCCCAGCAGACAATTCCTAGCTCCGCACATAGTTGTGAGGTTGGTCAGAGAAAATGGTTACATAGAAGAGATTATGTCAATTCACTCTCGTCTGTTTGTCTTTCTGGTCTTTAATCGAAGTAGAACACATAGTAACTGTAACAGAAAATATACACTACTATTTATTTGTATCTGCTTATTACTTAAAGAAACCTGTCTGTTTTTCGTGTTATCTATCGGAATATAAACAACAGGTGTAGATTGCTTGCTTGGAGCTTTGAACTTACTAGTACGTTCTATTATTTTATAGGAAGTTTAAAATTTATGGTATAGGTATTACGAAGCTCACCCATTGGCTTTGTAAAAATATTTGTAATAATTCATAATGTTGCAAACTGAAGACAATGAGGACTTACACCTTACCCTTTCCGGAAAGGTATGTGGTTCGAAACACGAGCGAAAACACAAGTTATTTAAACCGATTTTGTATCAGGTGTTAGTGGGACTAGTAAACATAAAAAATGGGGAGAAACTTCACCTCAAACGAATGAGGGTTTTGGTTCAATCCCTCATTAGCAAATTAGAACAAAATATACAATGGAAACTTATTGATATGTATGTAAATCAACTTCCGATGTGCGATAGTACAGTGCCAAACCAAATGTAAGCCTTTTTGGTTTAATTGAGTGAACTGGACGAGTTAAAACATTTTTGCTTTTGAATGTTTAATTTTGGCAGTGAGGTCAAAGTTGAGAAATCCTCTTAGTGACATTTTTATTGAAACCTGTCGTCTAGCCACGGTTTGGGATCCTGAATGTAGGCACGTTGTTCGACAGTTAATTTCTGATTGTGCACAGTATCAGCTGATAGTTAATAACTTTTGCCGTTCCCAAGCTCAACGTAAACTTATTAAAGATTACGTAGAAATGGTATGTACTAATGTAAAAATTTTAGATCTTACAGTGGATGAAAAGAGTATATATTGCGTGCAATTGCTTTTGGTGTTATACCCAATGTTAGAGAGAAACTGTTCTATTCCGGAATTTCTAAATCAATGAGGTACATTGAACAATTTGTTGGAACAGTGTATGAAGCATGAATTTTATTTGCTGGCAGTGGCGTATTTAGGGGCTGGCTATCGGGCTCAAGCCCTCCGAAATATTTTTTTTTTTTTATTATTTTTTGGCATTATACGTACAACACAAATGCTGTTTACTGGTTCTCAAGCCCCCTCCCCGAAACAAGATCCTAAATATGTCACTGTTTGCTGCAATTAAATAATTCATCTCAATTCACACCGTCTTCTACGAGAACTGCTATCAATAGTGCTTCATCCTCTTTTCATAAATCTAGATCGGGACAACTATATCATTTCCCTGAAAAAGGTGTTAGAACTTTTTATAAGAAAAACAGTGCTACGCGTTTAACTTCGTCCATCTGCAATTTACTCAATACGAAGATGAGCTCGCACAATGCTGAAGGCCAGGGTCATTTCAGCACCATTTCCCAAGAATCTAATAGAGATATTTATGTTATGTTTAAATTGTTTAATAGACAATATCATACTTGTATAGACTTAGCATCTTTAATAAATAATGAAATGTTTCAGTTTCTACAAACTAAAACGAACTTAAAAATTATTCCTAAAACATTTAAAGGAAGAACAATTAATAATATCGAACTTGTGTTAGACAAGTGTGTGCGAATTAGTTTTAAAGTACAAAACAAGCGTATGCTCATTTGTCTATCCAGAACTTGAATTTCCTGTTTTATTGGGTTTGGAATTTTTGAATGATGCGCATGTTACAAGGACTTTAAGAGTAAATCTTCGAGACTCCAACGTTATCAGCTATCTTGCTCCTTTCTTACAGGAATTCCAACTGTCCCCACTCTCTTCTGGATCTTTTTCCAACGGGAATACTGGCGTTTTTGGTTCTGCTTGCAAGAAGCCTGCGGATGAAAGACACCCAATACACACTCTTTTTGGGGATGCTGTCTCATCACATATTTCCTGCGCAGTTCCAACACTTGGCCGATACATCTAACGATAGAACTATTCTTTATTCTTCTGTTGAGGCATAGTGGAAGGATTTACAATCTTGGCGCACTTCGGGGAACCGAATTCCATATGTTGCTGGTGAGGCCCGTTACGATACGCCACTGACACTCATCGACAGTTTACATGTTAAGCGAGTGCTTATTACTTGCCAACGAGAAATGAACATTTATCTACAAAACAAAATGTAAATAACAGCTGTTTTCCTAATAAACCTGTTTATGCTGGGCGTTCAACCAGTGCAATATGAAATTTATTGTTCTAGTTGAGATAAGTAGATTCGTGGCATCTTTTCGCCCATATTAATGAGGCAGTTTGGCGATATTTCTGACATGCTAGCACTTGGTAATACACGGCCGGTTGACAGTGTGAAAAATGGATACACCCTTTTACGCATACTAATGACACATAATGTATGCAGGTGCATCCGGAGGTAACATGACATATAATAAATGTTTCCGGTTAAAAGAAATGTTAATGGGACAAGCAGAATACAGAAAAGACCTTTTCGGAAATAAAATATGCAGATCACACATGTAGAACAAGGTAATTTATTAATATGCAGCACATGTAACGCGGCAGCTGCTGCTGTAGAACATTCTAGAAATTGTGATTGTTGGTATGGGATATCACGTGATGGACGAAGCATATTAAATAGCCAGTGTTTTTTAGTGAAAAGGAGTTATAGATTGGTTTTAAAGCATGGATTCAATGAAACCTTTGAATTTTAGTACAAAAGGTGAAAGTGATCTCGCAGAATCATCATCTTTGCCGGGGACAGAGGTTTTATCCCAACCGGTGGTGAGCCCGCACTTTCCGCCATTGGAAACAGAAGTTACCCCGTCTAAAGTGGATGCATTACCGGGAACAGAAGTTTTATCCCAACCGGTGGTGAACCCGCAACTTCCGCCACTGGAAACAGAAGTTACCCCGGCCAACTTGGATGTATTACCGGGAACAGAATTTTTATCCCAACCGGTGGTGAGCCCGCAACCTCCGCCACTGGAAACAGAAGTTTTCCCGTTACTTGATGTTGAAAACGAAATAGAAGAATATCCCCCTACACCTTCACGAACAGTGAGTAATTCCCCGGTGGAGAATTGGGAGTTGGAAGAATTTTTGAATTTGCCATGTGAGTGTACTGTGGAACGTACATCATTGGATTGTATAAAAGACTGTATAATATACTGGAAACCAGACGATATATGTATTTGTTTTGCTTGCGGGTTCGGAGACGGCAGTCAATGGACACATGATTGTTTGGTGTTGGATACGGAATCTCTTGAACGGAAAGCTATAGATGCTGTAACGAAATTTGAAGTTCGTGAAGAATTATTATCAATTTACAGAAAAAAACATGGACAGCCTTTTGCGATGATATGGAATTTCATTGAACGTTTCCGAGATCTTGTGTGGGACTTTGAATATAGACCCATTCTATTAAAAATTTTACTAGAAAAAGATTATGGGAAATACGTGGACATATGTTAAATTGTGTATTGTTTGATTTCCTTTTATTAGTAATCATGTATTGTGATAGTGAGAATTGTGGACAAAACATTAGTGAAAGTTGTGTGTTAGAAACGATAACTGTATACTTACGCTCAAATGGAATAAGTGGTATGCAGCATAATCCTGGAACTTTTCTTGAAAAGCACTTGTTGAATGATGAGACTTTAGTAGAACTCTTTGAAATTTTTCATGAACGGCATCGTGAAATTTCAATCACAAACTTTATGTTAAAAACTGGTGAATGTTTAAAAAATACTGAATTTATTGGACAACTTATTCCAGTTGTCATGGAACGTTCGTGTGAAATTTCAGTTTGCCATAAAATGTATATTGTAGACATACAGGGATTTAAGATTTCCCCGAATGAATTTGTGATACGTGAATTTTGTCTTACTGCGTGTGATGATACTTTAAATTTTCATTGTTTAGTAAAAGTACCATGTGAATTTAACGATTTACCAATAGGTTGCCAAAAACAAATCGATTGGCTTACAAACCACTTGCATGGCTTGTCATGGTCTAGTAAGACTGGCTATCTCGTATCACATATTCGGAATATTATGTATGATTTTTGTGCACCAGATGCAACTTTCCTTTGTAAAGGTGGGGAAAAATCCATTTGGATAAAGAAAATCTTTGCGTTAGCAAACGTTGTGGATCTGGAAAGAAAAGGTTGTCCACCATTAGCAGAATTACAAGGTACCGTTTGTAATGAAATTTGTTCATTTCATAAGCAAGTAGAATCAAAATCGGCATGTGCATATCGAAATGCACAACAATTGAATTATTGGTGGAAAAATGAGCGATCCACAACCCTTACTAAGGGCATAGCAAGTTTAATGTTTTCATTGTAATCTTAAAATTATTGTAAGGAAGATATATTTTATGGAGAAATAAAAATATAAAAGTTTAAAAAAATTTGTATTTATTTATTTCTAAAAAAAATCTACAAACATCTACTTTTTTTCTTTTTCATTATGTTTTCTACATGTTTTTTGACAAGCTTATCATTATTTTTTAATTTTTTATGATTAAACATTGCAATACATTTGTCAAATGAAACACCACGTATCATATAATACAGAAAATATAATACAAAATATCCACACATGATAGAATGATTATCTTGAACTTGTACAGTATTTACAAAATAGAGTTTACAATTCCTTTGTAGGAACTGTTGAATTAGTTTAGGCACACCCTGTGCTAGAGAATCAAAATAGTATCCATGTTTATTGTTATTGATATAGATCGCTACCCAATGGCTACCAGGTAAATCAGACTTGTCCAAATTAATAATCAGTCCTACAGGGTGTTGAACAAGTATAGGTAAACGATCAATGGGATAAATTCCAGTCACATTTGCAGCGGTAATACAGTCCTTTAGTAACACTTGTAATAATTGATCACTATACATGTTTATTAGTCTATTTCATCCTTACTTTCCTCCTCTTGTTTTATTTTGGATGGAACATACGTTGCACTATTTGGATTTACGTATAAAACATAACCATAGACTTTTAAGTATTCGGCATATAATAAAGCTTCACGCACACAACACTTAAATTGTCCAAATCTATGTTTTAAATAAGCACAAGAGTAAACATGAAATCCCAAGGAAGACGCTTTTGGGCACTGTAAATCTTCTAAATTCACAACAGTCCGTTCCAATAGTTGCTGCAGATAGTCCTGACGTGTTTTACCATAAGTATACAAGGTACAGGTATTAGCACAATATTGTTTCAATATAGTAGGTAACAATGAGTAATCTACATCGCCATTGTACCAGTCAATACCATAATCATGTTGTACTAGATGTTTATTCGAAAGTATGAGCGGCACACGTAATTCATGTAATGGATATGGTGGTTTAAAAATCCAGCTTTGTACAAAGGGGATATCAGGATTTACAATTGCAAGTTCCTTAATAATAATATGATCATCATTATCGTTGAACGCGGAGAAGTGAACAATAACCCTCATGGCACTCAAATGACGAAATTTTACATTGTATGATCAGTATATACATTCCTGTCTTTATCGATTTGAATGAGAGAGTCAAATTGAGCGTACACAATACATGTAATGGAATTTTGTAGAGGTTGAGAAAATGATAATTTTAAATTGACAGGGGAATCACGTATGACATCCCACGTAGAATCATCTAATGTTCCTGTTGGAGATAGAATGAACGGGTACAAAGTGTATCCATGTCGAAATTCTTCACGGGAAATTGTATGTGAATGATCTTGATAATATATACCAGTACCGGAAAACAGAGTGGAATATGTTTGAACATATAATCCATTTTCAAAATTAGGAGTGAGGGGTGTCGGTGGAAATGATTTTGAACCAACTTGTAATTGCAGTTTATTAACGTTAAAATGTTGAAATTCAAAAGGATTTACATGTGGTTGACCATTAAATGCAGCGTTTGATACAAAACCTATAACAACACCTTTTGGTACTTTACCCAAAAATAAATTATCGAGATTATATGAACTTACTTCTGCGGGAATGGTATAGGTACGAGTTTCAACACGAGTAAGAGGTATGCTGGCCGGAATGTGTTCCATGCCAGCATTGATTTGCATAGCTAAGTCGGCAGCAATATCTAGACGCCGCACGTGAAGTGTTACGTCTTCAAGTTTGACTTTATATGCTGTATTTTCAGCAGACATTAAACAAAACGTATCTTTTGTACGATGTAATTTTACACGTAAGCTTACTTTATTAGGAAGCATACATCCCACACCGGCAATATCAGCATGGATACGGCCATACATATCGAATGATGCACTATTTCTAACATACTGGGCACGATTTGTAAATCCAGTATTTGCATTACCTAATACATTAAATTGGTTTGCAGTATCTTTATACCATAAGCCCCCAGTTAAATGGGTTCGAGCGGCATCACTACCATAATTTAATAATGTTTCGATATAAGCACGGTACGGATATGAACCAGATGATGAACTAATTAATTTATCGTTTAATAAAACATCAACTTGACTAAATAACGAATGAAGAAAATTATTTACAGGTGCAACAATATCCGCCGCAACTAAATTTGTATTATCGTTTTTTGTAATTTTACATTTTACATAGAGATACAAGTATGCAGTGTGAATAAAATCACCAGTTTCACCAGGTACAACAAATTCAATTGGTCCTTCTGACGATAAAGTAGAAACCGGACGATATTCAACAGTGGAAGATGACTCAATAGCAGTTTGAGTCATTGGAATAGTAAACAAATCAAGTTCACTTGTACAACATTCAGGACTACTTCCACTGAGTAAAGCCATGATTAACTAAATATATCACCGGAATATTTTCGATTACGTTTGACCGGAGGACCGAATTGTACAATAGCAGGAGCCTTGCGTTTTCGTGGACGTCTCTTACCACTACCGGTTAACAACTGACTAAGTTTATTTGCAGCTTTAGTTTTTAATGTTTCTCCAGCTTCTTCTACGCGAGCACGAACGGATTCTTTAAATGGACGGTCTTCTAGTACATCACCTGCAACTTGTATTCCTGTTTGTAACGCTTGCCGGCCTACAGCTTTGGCACCTTGTTTTAATAAAGGCAATGCAAAACGAAATAAACCTTTAAAGAAACTACCAATCCCATGACCCCGTTGATAAACTGGACCTGAAAAGAAGGGAAGGCCACGTCCCCGCTGATAATACGTATGTTGCTTTTTCATTTTCCAGGAGAACGTTTAAAATGAAGTGTCACTGTCAATGTCCCGGAACGAAATGGTAAATTTCGTCCTGCGTGGTCCTTTAGTAGTATTTCAACACTGTTAAAGCAAAATTTAGAGAGTGGTATATAGTGAATATCTTGATATCGTAACGTTTGAACTTTTCCATAAGTCATATTGCCAACAGTTGCAATACGTAGTAAGGGAGCTTGCGTATCTCCCACCAATTGATATTCAATAAGATCAGTATACACAAAAATTTGAAAAGGATATCCAATATCTAAGTATGGTTGTTTAAATCCCTGTTTTTGAATAATGAGGTCATTTTTTTCATGAAAACCTAGTTGTATAGCCAAAGTAGGTGAAAGTGTTATAAATTCAACGTTTGGTTCAGAAGTAACATGAATAATATTGGAAGCGTTAAATCGTATAAATTCTGAAACTTTATTTAATTCTTCCAGTATGTGTTCAATGTTTGCATAATATCCAGGAGTAATTTTACTTTTCATAATTTCATGACCTTCTAATTTGTACCAAACGATATTTTCATCTTCGGTGACATTATGACACGTTAAAGGAATATGTATTTCACTTAATCCGACACACCAATCCGTATCTGTTAAACGTACAGTATTTTTCAAATTATTAATGAAATGGGTTGGACTATTTTTAGGATAAACGTCTGTACTTGCATTTGAAACCAGTGTAATGTAGAAACTGTCTTCAATGCTTTCAGAAATCATTTTCGTTTAAAGTGAAGTGTCAAGTTCGAAGTTCCAAAACGAAATGGTAAGTTTATACCGAGTTCATCTTTTAAGTTTACTTCTATCGTATCAAAATATTTCTTTTCAACTTTCACGTACTGCGGGTTATGAAATAAAATATTTTTGATTCGTCCATACCGCTCGTAAAATATACTAATTTTACGAAGTAAAGGTCCAATTTCTTCTTGTTGTTTTACAATATCCACACATACGTTAACTTCTGTTGGAATATTATAATCAAGGTTACAGGGATATTTTCCCTGAGGAGCCAAAAATTGTTCCCTATGATGATCTTTTATATACACCACTGAATTATAAAAATTTGAATTTTCATTCATAAAACCGAGTATATGTTGTAAACCTTTTGTTATGTCTAGAATACACCGATCACGTGACCGGAAGGAATGTTGAATATACACTTGATTCTTAAAATAATTATATTTTATTATACGTACTTTCTCGGGAATTAGATTTAAGATGGCTTTAATGGATGCATAATATCCCTCCGTTACTTTAACAGGATATCGAATATATTCACCATCAATAAATGTATCGATTGTAATTTGTTCACCCGGACCAACATTATAAAAACTCCACGGTATATTAATTTGTGTTAAGCCCACAACCCACTCTCCGTCCGTTAAATCTATGGCCCTTGCAAGTTTTACTCGAAATGAGGATGTTGTATTATCAAAAAGTGTACTACTTGCATTGGAAGGTAACGTCACGTAAAAACCGTGTTTCAATGACGAATTCATTATGCAGACTGAATACTAGATACTCGAATCCACGAATTCATACTTTCTGGGTAGCCTAACCATTTTACGAAAACCCACCCCTTCTTACGTTGAAGAACTTTTTCAATTAAATAGGTTTTGTTTGAGCTTAGAAATATTTTTTGTAATTCTTCAGCATAAAATATTCCTTTAATTTCATCACCATTCCAGTCTTTTAATTTATAAGTTACAGGATTTGATTTTATACATTTATCAACGAGAAATATTTCTCGAGACCAATTGGGCAAATATCCTTTTTCAAGCTTATGTTTATATTTAGTAATACGAACATAATCTCCTGCTTGAAATTTACAAGTTAATTTCTTCTTATGTACAGTCTTTCCGTACAGCGTATTCCACACTTGATTGATATTTGAATCATTTACTTCTGCGGGTGCCATTTTAATAGTTGAATGATAACTATGATTATAATTGTGTACAATTTGATCCAAGACATCAATGTACCGATACGTATTTTCTGCAGTAAAATAACGATATATTTTACTTTTAATGGTACGAATTACTCTTTCTACTAACGCACATTTCATTTCCGAATGTACACTATAATGATTAATCCCAAAATCTTTAAACACTTTCTTTACATGGCGATTATAAAATTCTGACCCTAAATCAGTTTGAACGTGAACCAGTAATGGCACTTGATTTAAAATTGAAGTTATTGCATTAGCCATTTCAGGCCCTTTCTTTGTTTTCACAGGAATGCAATACAAGTACCGCGAAAAAATGTCAATTGCACATAAAATATAGCGATATCCGTCATTATACTTTGCAATATTTTGCATGTCCGCCAAATCGCATTGTAATGTTTCATTAGGACCACTAACATAATATTGTTTCCGTGGAAATGTTTTTCGTATTGGAGCGTGCATTGTATATGCATCTTGTGATGCTAACCATTTTTTAATTTTCTCTCGGGATAATTTTGTTTTACGTTCTAATGTACTAACACTGGATAAAGATGCAGGATCTGAATACTTGTAATAGATTTTTGATAATTTTGTCATTTCTTATTTACATTTTATATTCTTTCCAATACCGAAATACGTTAGCTGCAATTGCGGGAGATACTGCAGTCGAAGAAGAATGCCGTTTTCGAATTTTACTGCCAGTCACTTTCGGGGTTGTAAAAGCAGGTGAAGGCGGTCCTGGTGTACGTGAACTAATAAATTCCCGAGGAACATTAATATCATCCAATAACGTTTTAAATGGCTGTAATCCTACTGGTTGTGTTGAATATTTCCGTGTACGAACGACATCATTTACTAAATCGATAATATTGGAACCGGGAATGATATTTCCATCGATAGCTACTGTACCTGTTTGATCCCACGAGATTTTCTGTGAATTAATGAGTTGTTTAAGTAATAAATCCGTTTTCCTTCGAAGTGTTTTTGGTACTGATTGTAATATGTCGGGTACAAGAGTTAAAATACCACTATCTGTACGACTACTTGCATTTTCTGAGTCAACAATGGGTAGGGCAATAGGATTTTCCGGTGTGGGACCCGATTTATAATGTAAATATTGATGTAATACTTGCTGATACAATTTCCATTTTTGTTCTCTACTCAAATCTGTACGATGTAAGATTTCGCTCATATCTTTATCTAGTCTTGATTGATGTGCTTCATGCGTCTTTAAATTAGATTGTATTCTATGAAGTGCATTTTCTGGAACTAATAGCATTTTACGTAATTCCGACATGTTATCTTCCAAAAATTGTTGAGGCTAAGGCACCAATGAGTGGCCCGAGAATTAATGGAAGTAATGCACCACCTTTCTGTAGTAATAATTTCTTTTTCTTTTTAAGAGAAAGTTTTGAGGAGAGAGCACGTAAGATCTTCTTATGTCTACGGAGCCTTTGCTTCTGAATTAATGATATGGGGATATTTCCTTTTATAGTATTTTTTGCTACTTGTGATATGGTACGAATCAAATCACCCGGTGCGTTTTGAAGAATAACTTTCCGATCGGATGGCTTGCATTTCGCAAGCGTGCAGAGCGTATTATAATGATGTTTTACCTTCAACATCTTGATGCTAACTAAACATAAAACGGTGTGGCCGCGTTTTTAACACTACTGTACACATGCATTATTTCTCCGGGAAATATATTTGTTCTCAGTCGTAGGGCATCATGTGTTTGTTGTGTAAGATCAAACAATAAATACGTGTGTGGTTTTTGTGTAATTTCCTCAAAGACATTTACGAGTTGTTTGCTTTCACGAGGCATAATTTGTCTTGCTAAATATTCAATTTGTAACTTATCACGTGGATTCTTAAATACCACTATATAATGTGCATTTAAACTAATATCTCGAGCATGCCGGTTTTTTGGAAATAAATTTTGAACAATAAATATTACGGTTAATTTCTTGTGGTGAGCGTACTTGGTAAATAATTTGGCCACATCATCATTTGTTTCTGACATTAAATCATCTAATATGAGTAATGAATTTTCACTTATATCAAAAGTATTTATATCGGGGATTCCTTCCAGAAAACGTATTTTTGCATCAACGTCCAAGTTTGGTATAACTGCGCCATAACACCATACAATTTCTTTAAAGGAAACATTAAACATATCATTTCTTTCTTTGATTAATCGATTCACAAAGTGAGTTTTACCAGCACGGGAAGGGCCGGCTATGAGAATAGTGCACGGATGTTTAAAACGTAACATCTTCGTTGCAAATGACACAATGTGATAGAAACTCTGCTTTTTATTCCCCAAAAAACGAGTCTCTGGCCAATCATTTATGAGATCTATAGCCATACGGAACAGTAACACTTTTTGGTACGTCAGTCACAATGTCAGCGTCTATTCGTCTGCGTTTACTGGTCACCATTTGATGTGTCTTTAGTTCTCTTCGAGAAAAGATGCGCAAATCTGGTTTCCGAACAATTTTGGATGGCATTTCGATTACAGTTGCCTCCCGATTCCCCGTCACTAAATCATAAAAACTATCAAAATTAATTTTATCACTTGTTCTGTGATTTAATGTTATTCCACGTATTTTATAGACATATTTCATTTCCCCACCAGCATTGCGTAAAGCGTAGGCGTAATTCTTTGCACCTAATGCTATTACTTTACGTATTTCCCAACCTTCGGGAACTTCATTTGTTAACCCACCCAAATACGAACTTAATTTTAATGGGAGTTGCTCATCTTTTCTTTGTATAAACATGATACTGTCCGTATCGCAATAGATTACATTCTGTTCTCCAACACTTGTTAGTAGATCATACAGCCACAGTCGTGCCCATGAGGTTATAAATGCTGCCAGCACAACATTTGAAAATGCTAATGGGATATTTTCACTCTCACAGTCTTTATATTGAACAATTAAATGAGTTTCACCAACTGGTGTTACAGCTTGAATTTCATATTTAGGATCTGTTAAAATTTTTAAAAAATCCTCTGCTGTATCAACCATTGTGCACTGTGAAAGGTCTGTTCTTTGTCCCCATTTCCCGTACAGCGAATTCAAAAACAGTTTCGCTGTACTGCGCAGGCCTGGATTATATTCTATGTTCTCATAATTTAACTGTATCCCCTCATGCCTGAAATATTCTTGAATGTACTTTTCCTGCTCTTCTTTTGTAGTGCATTCTGCAGGAAATCCTGAAGCTTCTTGTTTCATTTGTAAAAAGGATTTCACATATGACCCAAATAATCCTTCACAAACATCTTTTTCCGGGACTAATAAATCAAACTCCCATATTTCATGAATTTCAATTAGCTCATACCCATTGTCTAATGCTTTGTGCAGTTCGGGGGTACAAAACGTACCGGTAATGATACGTTCAAGATCTATGTGCGTACATTCATCATCATTTTGTTCATCCATGCACGATTTACACAATCCAAAGATTAATCTTCCTCCCGTAACATAAGGGAGGATTGGAAAATATAAATCGGAGGGTGGAAGAACACTGCATTTTACAAGTCCTTGAATGTTTCGCACATTGGGGAAATTGGGGCCATTGTGTACTTTAGGTACATTCACAGGCATGCCTCGTTTACACATTGTTGCGGGATAAAGGGAAGTGACATCTACGTAAACTACGTATTCGTCCTCTGCACAGTCTACATATAACTTAAAATTTTCTGTTCTACCTCCTTGATAGGCAGATTTCGGAATGAGAGGATCACGAATATGTTTGCACCGTTGTTCGAGGATCTTCTGTATATGTTTATCACGTTTTACCATTGCATCCCATTCACATTCCCAAATTTCTATTAAATTATAACCTAATTTTTTCAAATAGTTGCGGCAGTGCACTGTTTGTTCGTATCTCTTTTCAAAAGTGTTGTACGCACCATTTTCTTTGCATAAAATGCTATTTCTATTATCTTTATAACAGCTTTTACAGGAATGCCAGTAACATCCCATGAACTGATATATAGTGTTTGTTTTAGCGTCAAAACCATCGACTTTATATCTGCCAAACCGTTCCTCCAACGCATTATTCGAAGTAACAATAGATCTCTTTGTTACATGTTCCATATACTTCAACCATTTTAATGCTTTAATGCTCTGTTGTTGAGTAAGTTGGAACCCGTTTGGAGGAATAACTGGAATTGTGTTTTCAATCAGGTGATGACACCGGTACGTCAACATTGCTAGACTAGCGATCGTCGTGCTGGAAATAAAACATTGAATACCATTTGTTTTCTCTTCAATCATGGAGGTAAATTTAATTACTGCCTCCGCCAATATACGCACATCGTTCCGGCAGTACTCCAACAATTCTTTCTGAAAATCAAAAATATCACCATTCCGTACTCGCTCTTCATGCCACAGCATAAGTTCTGCCCGGTCTGCCGTACTACGTGAGTCTGGGTCATAATAATACAATGCCGGCCATTCTCCAACATAATTTTGATGTTCCTCTGTATTAAAGAGGTATGGAAAATCTCCTTTTCTCAATTCAACATTCAATCCTAAGGTTTTCGGTAATTTGGATAATTTTACACCAAGATAAAGAAAAGTGTCCCGAAAATAAAAACGATTACTAATACTAATTTGAAATATCTTTTGACCGTGCATAAGAACATGTGGAGTTATTTTTTGTTTCTCAATAAGTGTGCGAACACAAAATAGGCCATCATATCGCGAATTATTGTGAGCAAGTGCCACAATGATCTGATACTCTGGCCTTTCCATTAGCACATGTTCAATAAACGCCTCCATGGTTGTGAAAGAAAACATACGGTTCCCGGATATTTTATCTCCGCACTTGAAACATAAACTATCTACTCCTGTATTTATGCAGTGGAAACATACATTCAAACAACAACATAAATTTACGGCATGCTCCTTTTCACCTTTCTCATTTGCTGCTAATAGCATGGTTTCCACATCAAATATAATATACAAAAACCGTTCAGTGCGTTTTAGTTTACACTTTTGAACGAAACATCGATGGCCAACAGTTACGTGCACTTTACAAAGACTACAATAGTAGTCGCCGCATACATGAGGAGATTTTCTTTTTCTCACATCGTAAATTACACCACATGCGTTACACAATTTTACGTAATCACATGTGGATTTCTTTACTTTATTTAGTGTTAAATGGTTATTAAAGCAAGTGCCTTCAGCAAAGTTTCTATTACATTGTGTACAATGTACCAATTTCGCGTTAGTTTCTTTACTATGAAAATGTTCACAGTACGAACATCTCATCAGACATTGATGAGTCGTACCTGATGCATTATATCCTTCCAAGCACGAAAAGCAAAAATTCCTCTTACCCATAAATGAATTAATATTCTTAATGGGCTGGAAATGGCCCACAGTATCCCCTCTCTGATACAGAATAAATATCTTTTTTTCTGCATTTATTCCTGGGTAGCGTACCACAGGTGTTCTGGAATCTTCAGGTAATTCATATACTACAATTTGATAATTCTTTTTCACTAAATAATTTTGAAAAGCAACTACATCTTCCAAATCAAATCCCTGTTTCCGTTCAACGTACATTTTTGCATCGTTACACAATTTTTGTGCTTTATTTTCCCAGGTTTTGCGTGTAGGCAGGGTCATATTGTATAGTGCATCCTTACTCTGTTCATGTTTCGTAATCCAATATACTATGGATTTTGGCAGACAAAGAAAATCACTAGCCTTTGTGGCCACCACATGATCCTTGAAAAACATACTCATTTCTGCATACTTTCTTACCGCTGCGCGTTTAGGTATACCCTGTCCGTGTAATCCATCAACGATGTCAAACCGGAATTCTAATTGATTCCCTAAAAGAAATGATTCATTGCTATTTAATACGTTCTCCACCGTTCTAAGAACCACATCGGTATTCAAATTTTGACGTTTTCGCCATGGAACAAACACTTCTTTATTCAGGAGATCTCTGTCGGAATTTATTCTTAAACCAACAAAATCGTGGGGTCGTGTATCCCTCAGAACGGTAGAAAGCGCATAATCCATCATGGATGTAATATAATCCATGGGATTTGTAATTATATGTTGTACAGTTGGTTTTACAATAATTTCCACCCCTTTCATATTGAAACGCGGGTACTCTCTTACATTTCTCCCCACAATTTCAAACATATTACACTCTCTTTCATTTCCTCCATACCCTCGCAATGGAGGATGCTGAGAAGTTGTGGGCCGCATATCTTCTGAATAATGTGCATTATTCAGACGATCAACACGCGCATTTTCTTCCTCAATTTCTTGTAATTTTTGCCGCAACATCTCTGTAAAGTCAGTTTCGGAATTTTGAATTTCTACTGGTTCATCCAAATTAATTTCATTTAATAGTGCCCAATCAATATGTAATAAGTCATCATCATCATTATGTTCTGATTGAACATTTTCTCGATTTCCCGTAAATGAAAAGAACGCGGATACACTTTTATCACTCACTCGCTCTAACTGCCCCTTCTCAGAAGCCATATAATTTAAATATAACATAAATGCCGCATCATACAGTCGATCTTCACGGAAAAATCCGTGGTCAAAAAGCTCTATAATGTCCGCTGCTGAGCGAACATTATTCAGAACGATATATTGATTATTTTTATAATATAGGTACAAAAGCGATAGTAGATCACTTACAATTTCAGACGATCCAACATACCCTGCTGCTTGCAGGTCCACTACTTGTTGCCACGTATGTAAAACACGTTCAGCACTATCCAACCCTCTCAGTCTTCCCTGGAAAATGGTTTCATCAATCACGTTAAATTCCTCAAAGTAAAACTCCATTTTTTCTGTAAAATACAAGACAAAAAAAGTGCAATCAATATATGTATACAATGACTAAAAAACCTGAAAACAAACAAAATTTTGAAAATAATAATAATAATAATAATAATAATAATAATAATAATAATAATAATAATAATAATAATAATAATACTTACCGAATATTAGTTTATCCCTGTTTAAGTGATAATCCAATTCAAATCCACGCCTTTCGTGCTCTCTGCTTTTTCTCGCTCCTATCACTTTCTTATTTGCTTCAGCACCTAAAACAGAAAAGAAAAAAAGTGTACTTAGTTACCCTATTACGACTTTTCAAATTACAAAAATATGATATTCAACGTAACACTAACGTTCTCAACCATATTGGCTTTGCATGTAAGATAGCCATGGTTCGATTCCCGGTGCAGATTCTGTTAACTACCTATCCAATATAAGATTGTAAAATATACCATTTATAACTGAAAAAAGTCTACAGCGCAAGCAAGCGTACGGTTTTCCACGTGGGGCAGCTCTGGTTCGAGTTCCGGCAGTGTCATGGCTCCCTGCTCAATAAAATTTCCCATATACTTTCTAAATATCAGTTATACGTCTTACACAATTCATAGCTACATATAAGTAACAATATCTGCTAAGCAAAATGTTTGTCGTACGGCTTTTCACGTGGAAGCGCTCTGGTTCGATTCCCGGGAGCGCATTCTGCTAACTTTCTGTACAATATAATTTATATATACCTGTTATGTCATACACAATTCATAGCTACATATAAGTAACAATATCTGCTAAGCAAAATGTTTATCGTACGGCTTTTCACGTGGAATAGCCCTGGTTCGATTCCCGGGGCGCATTCTGCTAACTTTCTGTACAATATAATTTATATATACCGGTTATGTCTTACACAATTCATAGCTATGTATAAGTAACAAGTTTGCACTGCAAGCAAAAATATTTAGCGTACGGTTCTCCACGTGGGAGAATACTAATTCGATTCCCGGTGCAATCACTAATGTTGATTCCCTACATATTACATTATACTATATCTTAGTCAAGTTATAATTCCATAAAAGTACACCGAGTCATATCATTTTCAATGCCGGAAAATCCACAATCAATTTCCGTTAAAACCAAACAGTTCCGTCCCCTTATACTTCCAACAATTACAATATGTCCCTTTCCCATATAAAAATGAACAAGTATAATACAAGAAAACTACAATGTTAGTACTTACCAATCTTCCAATCTCTCCTAGTAGTAAAATATCTTCTTCGCAAAGTTAACACTTGATGTTCTTGGTGCCCTCTTCTTTCTAAATGTACACATCATGCAAATGCATCGGTATTTATATGCCCTTCAATCTTTCCAGAAGTTTCGAGTGTGTTCTTTCCCCTATTCCAACAATAATAAGCTTAGAAAAAAAGATCGGGAAGCTTCTAGTGCTTTCTTTCACTCATACCAACGATCATATTTCTAGAATGTTCTCCAGCAGCAGTTGTCGCGTTACATGTGCTGAATATTAATGAATTACCTTGTTCTACGTGTGTGATCTGCATATTTTATTTCCGAAAAGGTCTTTTCTGTATTCTGCTTGTCCCATTAACATTTCTTTTAACCGGAAACATTTATTATATGTCATGTTACCTCAGGCCGCAGGTGTATACATTATGTGTCATTAGTATGCGTAAAAGGGTGTATCCATTTTTCACACTGTCAACCGGCCGTGTATTACCAAGTGCTAGCATGTCAGAAATATCGCCAAACTGCCTCATTAATATGGGCGAAAAGATGCCACGAATCTACTGAGATAATGCAGCCACTTTGGCTAGTAGTGTTGATATGAACATTATTATAGAAAGTGTGGATAAAAACTTGCTTGTAGCAAATCCTACTTTAAGTTTATTGTTGACATAATTGCCTGGTGAGTGAATTTCCATCTTTTTACTGTGCTTCAAATATTTCTATTTTTTTTTTTTTTTTTCAAAGTACCATTGAGTCAAAGTACCATATATATCGGGTGTTGCAAAATAAGTGTTACAACTCTTGGGAGGTGACTCCTGCCACTGAGACAAGAAAGAAAGTTCTCTTGAACTTTCGACTATCGGACATAGTTTCGGATCTACAAGGCGCCGAAAGCGTGGGAAAATGAATTTCGGACGCCAATAGTTCGGAAACTATCCAACGTAAAGAGGGCGGGTAAAAAATTCACTGAAGAAGTCATATCTGCTGTATTGAATTTTGCATATTTCACAATCCTACCATGCACACGCATGGGATTCCCCAAAGGAACGTAGGGAGTCCCAGATAATCTGCCAAATGAAAATTGTTCTAAATGGATATGAATTGGTAGGGTTTCTACCAGGTAACAATAATTCGTTTGTATTAAGTCGATATCTGAAACAAATACAAAATGGCGGACACTTTCATGCCCGTTGTGTGTGGTTGCATAATCGCCAGGTACGGAGGCTAGCCAACAGTGACGTTCTGAGTATTAGGTGTAGCAAATTTGTACTCAAATGCTCTAGAAATACATCTGGAGTGTCGGTAGAGTACAACCGATGAAGCAGGGTGATTCACATGTGTGGAAACGTAAAGAAAAATGCCCAGAAAAAATACACTCATACTAAGTAAACGTGAGTTCAAAGCGTCGTAAATGTAAGGATTAGCGTCAAGAACATGAAAGCCATTGCCATTTCACCAATAATATTCCCTCAAACCGATGCAATATGATGTGCATGGTTGCATACCAATACGGATGCAACAACTGAGGCCAAGTTGAAATTGTGCAAGGGGACTCACAAAGAAACTGGGTAAACTAAATGAATGTCACTAGTGGGATCACACGAACGATATTGAAATGTGGCCAATGTGTGTGTTGATATCTACATGTAGGTAATGAACAAATGTCAACATGTCCCACTACTGCTGGGACACCGTCCCACGTGCGAAAAATATGAAAATAACTACTCGGGTCTTGAATCTGAGGCCATGGGCTCCCAGTAGGATTGGAAACTGCGACCACGGAAGCGAAAACGAGCGCTCTAGCCCTGAGGCTTCGAGGGAGCCACACTTTCTCTGTATTCATTTCTTTGAGGAGTATCCACTTTGCTTGGCAGGCGCTCTTGTACAGCCTCCCGACATGCTTGTGTGTTTCATTTTGTTACTCCTACTGCACAGTTGTAAACAATCAGAGCTTTAAGACGTTTCTTTCTATTTCTAATGTCGTTTTATTTTCCATATGTATGGTGTTCCAGCTGTAGTGTTACATGTGCCAAATTGATTCATTTTCGTCTTTGTCTTCGCATGTGCACTGTGTGTAAGATACGAATTTCTGGAGGTATTTTTCTATATTTCGAGTACGTATATGTCCTAGAAAACGTGGGACATGATACAAGTTTGTTATTTTTACGTTCTATCAGAATTTGAACCATGGATTAAGATATTTCTTTTCATATGTGTCAACTGTGGGACAATGTCCCAAACAAAGAGGGACATTGATACAATTGTGTTCTAGTTACCTTGTACCAAAAATGCACCAGATGTAATAGCAGAATGTACAACGTTATTTTCCTAGTTTTCGCACGGGAGACTGTGTCCCAGCAGTAGTGGAACATGTTGACATTTGTTCATTAGCTACATGTTGATATCAACACACATTTGCCACATTTTAATATCGATCATGCGATCCCACTAGTGACATTCATTTTGTTTACCCAGTTTCTTTGTGAGGGGCCGCGGTGGCCTCTGGTACTTGGGCTCCCGACTTCGATCCCAGTCCCCGCCAAGTGAATTTTGTGGTGGACAAACACCGTGTGCGTGGGTATTCTCGGGGTTTTCCCGTTTCCTCCCACTTTCTTCATTCCACGATTTCATTCATTACTCATCATCACCGTCTCCTTTAGCCTAACCGGCATAATCGTGGGACGTAAAACTCAAAGATTTCATTTCATTTTTTCTAGTTTATTTGTGAGTCCCCTTGTACAATTTCAACTTGGCCTCAGTTGTTGTATCCTTATTGGTATGCAACCGTGCACATCATATTGCATCGGATTGATGGAATATTATTGGTAAAATGGCAATGGCTTTCATGTTCTTGATGCTATTCCTAACATTTGCGACGCTCTGAACTCATGTTTACTTAGTATGAGTGCATTTTTTCTGGGCATTTTTCGTTACGTTTCCACACATGTGAATCACCCTGCTTCATCGGTTGTGCTCTACCGACACTCCAGATGTATTTCTAGAGCATTTGAGTACAAATTCGCTCACCTAATACTCAGAACGTCACTGTTGGCTAGCCTCCGTACCTGGCGATTATGCAACCACACACAACGGGCATGAAAGTGTCCGCCATTTTGTATTTGTTTCAGATATCGACTTAATACAAACGAATTATTGTTACCTGGTAGAAACCCTACCAATTCATATCTATTTAGACCAATTTTCATTTAGCAGATTATCCGGACTCCCTACGTTCCTTTGGGGAACCCCATGCATGTGCATGGTAGGATTGTGAAACATGCAAAATTCAATACAGCAGGTATGACTTCTTCAGTGAATTTTTTACCCGCCCTCTTTACGTTGGATAGTTTCCGAACTATTGGCGTCCGAAATTCATTTTCCCACGCTTTCGGCACCTTGTAGATCCGAAACTATGTTCGATAGCCGAAAGTTCAAGAGAACTTTTTTTCTTGTCTCAGTGGCAGGAGTCACCTCCCAAGAGTTGTAACACTTATTTTGCACCACCCGATATACATTAACACCCAGTGTATATATATATATATATATATATATATATATATATATATATATATATATATATATATATATATATATATATATATATATATATATATATATAGGGTGTTAATGAACTATACCGAAAACTTTAAGAGATGATTTCTCACATCAAAATAAGAGAAAAAGTTCATATGGACTTATGGTGAAAAGTGCATAGTTTCAGAGCTAGGGCTGTCCAAAATCGCGAAAAAGCCAAATTTCAACAGGCCCTATTTCAAATCGCAATCCACAGCTACTTAACAGCGTAATGGAAGTCACGCATACGCAATCCAAAAATGCATATTTCATTAATGTTAAATGGGTGTATAGAGTATTCCATGCGGGGTGAAATTCCCAGTTTTGTCATCAACCGAATTTTGAGATATGCTCTGACTTTATGGTTGGTCCAATGTAGGCAAACTTCAAACCTTGATAACAGTGAACATGGTATCCTTTGGCGCGATGGCGAAAGTGTTAAGGATCGTCAGCAGTAGGTCTCTCGCACTCGGGAAAACGCATGCTGCAATGTTTTTTTTTTTTTTTTCATGCTTATAAATGAAGAAAATGTGAAATATACCGTGACGAAATACATCGCATCACACGTTATTCCGAACACAGAAATAATGGAGCTGCCGTTTCCTAAGACTTCCAACTTCCCTCCGAAGCATTGGATATCCATTATTGTCAACTCTTACTTCCCGCCTACTTTTCACCGTCCTTGAAATCAGGGTATATTTGAAAACTCTATTAAGAGTATATCTGAGAATTACATCCTGTAGGAAATACTCTGTACACCTATTGAAAGTTGACGAATTATGCTCTTTTTGGATTGTGTATGTGTGACTTCATTTACGCTGATAAGGACCATCACCCACAGTTTCTGGAATTCGAAATAGGGCTTGTTGAAATTTGACTTTTTCGCGATTTTGGACAGCCCTAGCTCTGAAACTATGCACTTTTCGTCATAGGTCCATATGAACTTTTTCTCGTAATTTCATGTGAGGAATCAGCTCTTACAGTTTGTCGGTATAGTTCATTAACACCCTGTATATATATATATATATATATATATATATATATATATATATATATATATATATATATATATATATAAGGGTGGAAGGTAACAACACCGAAAAACTTTGGGAGGTGATTCCTTATATCAAATAAAACAAAAAAAAAACAATAAACATGGGTCGAAAAACGTCTCCTTCCAAAGTTATGAACCGCCGAAAATTCAAAAAATCACGTTTCAAGACGCCCTGGCTTAGAAACTATAAGGCGTATCCTAAGCGGTTTAAGGAATTACAAAGGAACTAGTATGCGCCCTATCTAGATATCCATGTTTCACCATCTTCCGTTATCGGCGAAACGAACTGTAAAAGGGAAGTTAAGGTATAGGGATACTCCTTTAAGTATTAATGGTGCGTTCGTTTTCCTGGTACCTTTGAATTCTGAAACATGGATATTTAGACAGAGCGCATACTAGTTCCTGTGTAATTCCTTAAACCACTTGGGATACGCCTTATAGTTTCTAAGCCAGGGCGTCTTGAAACGTGATTTTTCGAATATTCGGCGGTTCATAACTTTGAAAGGAGAGGTTTTTCGACCCATATTTATTAGAACTTTTTTCTTTCTTTTCATATAAAGAATAAGCTCCTAAAGTTTTTCGGTGTTGTTATCTTCCACTCTGTATACAGGGTGTTTCAAAACAACACCGACAACGTTTGGAAGGTAATTCCTGACGCCAAGATAAGAAGAAAAGTATAGACCAGCCTGGATGCACAAATGCTTCCTTTCGGAATTATAGGGTACCGAAAACACGAAAAAATGAACTTGAAAGGTCCATAGCTCAGAAACTATGGAACCTACCTTAGTCGGGTCAAGACTTCACTTAGGAACTAGCATGTTTCCTATCCAGAAATACGTGATTCAGAATCCTGCAGTGCTTCCGCAACAATTTTTATAGAGGTAGTTGGTGAGCACTTCAAATTAAATGCTCCTAGCCAAACTGCCTCCATAAAAATTATTGCACGCGTACCTTAGAATTCTGAAACATTTATTTTTGTATAGCGCAAACATTAGTTCCTAAGTGAAGTCTTGACCTGACTGCGGTAGGTCCCATAGTTTTAGAGTTATGGATCTTTAAAGTTAATTTTTTCATGTTTTCGGCAGCCTATAACTCCGAAAGGAAGCATTTGTGCACCCAGGTTGGTCTATACTTTTCGTATTATTTTGGCGTCAGGAATCACCTCCCAAACGTTGTCGGTGTTGTTTTTGATACACCCTGTATATTGTAGATTAGTTGCTAGTTATAAAAGAAAGATATGAATGTTGTATTTGGTACATTTTGAGATATTATTATTTGTTTTTTTTTAAAAAAAACTTAAGGCTGATGTCATTTTTGGTAAAAAAAAAAAAAAGCTATTATGTCCTAATGGTATATCAAAATGCCTGTAGCAATAATGGACTCAAAATATTGCATAAACAAATAATGGTTAAAAAGTGTTTCTGTGAATTTAAGTAATTTAGTAGCTACGTCTTGGTTTTTTTTTTTTTTTTTTGTTAATACATTTGTTTACAATTGTTATTTAATCCCTTTTGACATTTACAAATCCAATAGAATTAACAAGAGTATATATACGTCATCATCATAGGTATTCTGCCTTTATTGGCAGGTCACTTGCCGCAGCTGAGAAGCTTCCATGCTCCACGGTCCTCCGCTAACCTCTTTGTCTTCGCGTATGATCTTTCTGTTTTAATATCATCCATTAATTGTAGTCTCTTTCCCCCCTCCATCTCTTTCCCGCCACCATACCCTCTAGGACGTCCCTCATGATACAATCTCTTCTTAGGCAATGTCCCAACCAGTTTCTCTTCCTCTTCCTGATAACATCTAAAAGTGTTCTTTTCTCACCCACCATTTCTAACACTCTCTCATTCGTTTTCCGCTCGACCCAACTAATTCTTTCCATTCTTCTCCACACCCACATTTCGAAGGCTTCCAGTCGATTTTCGTCACCTTTACGTAATGTCCATGTTTCCGCCCCATACAACACAACACTCCGCACGAAGCATTTTATGAGTCTTTTTCTCAACTCTTTGTTCAAGGTCCCACAAAACAGACTTTTCTTCCTACTAAAGGCTTCTTAGTATCGAACCTTATTATTATTATTATTATTATTATTATTATTATTATTATTATTATTATTATTTCGTGTAAATCAATGAAGTGTGGGAAACTTTACTTTAAGCGTAGATGTAGTTGGGACACTCATCTACAGTCGTGAATTTTTTTCATGCCCACAGAAAGCGTTAGTCGCTGGCAGTCGGCCAATGAGCGAAGTCGTGTAGTAAGCCGTCGTCGGATGTGAAGGTTTTTGCAAAATGAGAAAAAACAAAGTTGAGCAGCCCCGATATTGCATGAAATTGTACCAAAAAGTTTGGCTGTTCAGTCTCATCGCTACATTCAATTTTGAGCGAGAATTTGGGCATGAAGAGATTGTCAGCGAAATTTGATTCAGACATTCATCATCAAATACAGCATTCCTGTAGGGGCCGCAGTGGTTCAGTGGTAGAGCGTTCACCTCTGATGCTTGGGGTCCCGGGTTCAAAGCCTGCTCCCGCCAAGTGAACTTTATGGTGGACAAACCCCGTGTGCGTGGTTTTTCTCTGGGTTCTCCCTTTTCCTCCCACTTTCTTCATTCCACCATTTCACTCATCTCTCATCATCACCATCTCCTTTGGCCTAACCGGCATAAGCATGGGACGTAAAACTAAAATTTCATTTCATTTCACAACATTCCTGTGTGTCTTTAGACTCCCTGCTTACTCGGCATGGCTCCGTGTACCTTTTGGTTATTTCACAAGCTGAAAAATCCCAGTAAAAGAGACACGATTTGAGTCAAGAAAAGACATGCGGAATGCGACGGCACGGTTGTTCACCATGTCAAAAACTGTGTTTAACAACTGTTTCCAACAATGGCGGGAACAGGTCCGCAACTAGAGGGGGCTAGGGGCCTGGTTGACCCCCCTAAACTTTTCATTGCCTCTCCAGACCTCAACACAAAAAGATAATTTAGATATATGGAAAAGAATTTTTAATGACTTGGCGCCCTCTAACATATCCATGCCCCCCAAACCTCTGTGGCTAGTTGCGGGGCTGGGCGGGAACATTGGGAGAAGTATGCGCATTACCAAGGAAACTAAAATTGAAGAGAATTAGTGTTTCGGATTCCCAAATCAATAAATGTATTTTTGCCAACCCAAAAATCGATACTTTTTCAATATATACATCTCGTATGCCCATCTAGCTGTGTGGCTGTTTTGTATCTTAGATCTTACAACGTGCTTTCTAATACATTATGAATTTATTGCAAATTTGTCTTGGATGGGTTGTGATGTTGGGGAGAGAAAATGGTTTCATACTCAACAGACGAATTTCGAAGTAACAAGTGAATAATAACTGTACCGGTAACGAGTGAATTCTCTCTTTGCCATGCAATGACACAAATACTCTAGTTGTCGCCCGGGGCAAGAACTCGCCTTCGCGCCCCCCCCCCCTTACCAACCAAATCAAAACACTCCTTCAAATATTTGCCCAATTTTGCGCCCTTCCAACCCGGCGCCGGGGCACAAGCCCCGTTGCTCTCCCCTAGTTACGTCACTATTGTTATGGATTAAAATACTAAAGTTTCTTCTTGTCACTAAGTAATAACTTACCTGACATAAATAGTTGATGATAACGTAATATTCTATTTATATTTTGGTCTTAAATATTTTTATTTTCCGTAAAATTTTGGTGGAAATTACAGTCCGAAATTGACTTGCTCTGACCAGCTAGTAGCAGTTCCCGATGCTCGATACCGAGAGCAGTCCACCAAACACACGAAGGACTTTCTTCTGCTGCAGTGCTGGTTTCGGCTATTTTGAAACAGGTTCATGGGATGCTAACCAATGATGAAGGCGCCGTGCAGCTTCGTACAGGACTCACTTCTCATCACGCGTCAACATCCTGTCCAGAAATGGCTCCTTCCTCAGACGAGACACAGGTGTCTACTCGCGTTGCCTTCTGGCCAGGATCAAATCATGTGGAACCCATTGACCCAACGTGTGGTGCTTCCCAAGTTGATGGAGGTGCTGCCGAATGGTTTCTCCAATGACACTGAATTGTAGTCCCAGTTCCTCACATGTCTGACCACTGTTCGCTTCATTTGCTGCCTGAAGCTGTTCACTTCATTTTGTGCATCTAGTGCATCTTCGAGTGTTTCGTCACCGTCCTTAAACTTGTTAAATCACCGCTGCACTGTCTACGTAGTCACGACACCCTCACCAAAGGTCTGGCATACCTTCTGCTCCACTGCAGCGGCGTTTGACTCCAGTTTGAACTCGTACAGTATACACTAGGGATGGCCAGATCCGGATATTTTTGGATCCGGATATCCGGATCCACTTGGGTCCGGATATCCGGTATCCGGATATCCGGACACTGGATCCGGATCCGAGATTTCGGATCTTGGATCCGGATCCGAAAAACCGGATCTTGGATCCGGATCCGAAAAACCGGATCTTGGATCCGGATCCGAAAAACCGGATCTTGGATCCGGATCCGAAATTTCGGATCTTGGATCCGGATCCGAAAAAACGGATGTTGGATCCGGATCCGAAATTTCGGATCTTAGATCCGGATCCGAAATTTCGGATCTTGGATCCGGATCCGAAAATCCGGATCTTGGATCCGGATCCGAAATTTCGGATCTTGGATCCGGATCCGAAAAACCGGATCTTGGATCCGGATCCGAAATTTCGGATCTTGGATCCGGATTCGAAACTCCGTGTCAGAAAATTCGGGTGTTCCGAATCAGCAAAATTTTCGAAATTATTGACAAAGTGATTTTCATTCCTATGCTTAAAATAAGATTTTAAGACACTTTTGGTATCTGATCGTGTGACAGCCTTGCTTTCCCTTCATTCTGTTGATATTTGGTTTTCGTGCCTTAATATGTCACAATTACTCCAAATTTGATTGAGTAAAACTGTCGAGTTACGTGAGAGCAATCTCATTGTCAGATTAGATTCTAGTGGAAATACTTGACCGAAAAGGTAGTAAATCTTTTTTAAAGCTGTCGTCCTGATGGAAATTTGTCCTTTGTTTTCTGTAACATTAGTCAAATGCTGGGATGAAACCTTAGTCTCAAGCCCAAGCTTCTTCATTAGACTCAGGCTGCTTACTTTTCTAATTCTTTCTGAGTTATTGTGGTCACTGAATGAGGCCATTTCCTAGTCGTGATGGGCTAGGCCATTGCTAATAGAACAGCCCATAAAATATAGATCAAATCAAATTAAGGAGCAACTACCTTTTTTTGCTCTTGATGAGCTTTTTTTCTTTCTTTAAAAATACGTTTCTCTGTGACCCTACCACTCCAGTTAGAATTAAGAATTGTAGTAGAGATGAAGTTCTAAATGGCAATTAATGTATCAAAATCAATGTATTAATGTACTGTATGTGTATACAAAATACCATATGGAGCCTCGAGCAGTAACACGTATCTTTGTAATTAGTAATCCACTACTATTAACTCTGCATAGGTTGTATAAGGAGCTATATCATTCATGTAAACACATAGGCGAAAAGTTGTTCGCCCGTAACCAGCACCACCATTAACAGTGTACTTTAGTAGTAATTTGTGGCAATTTCAGATCATCTAAGTAATTTTTCACTGCTAGCATCCCCAACCGCCCCCTAAGAATCCATCCGCCCCCTCCAAGAGTCCGTTCTGGATTCGCCCCTGCGCAAACATAATTTTATACAACTCATTCAAGAGTACATTTTGGTAGCTTTTTAAAATTTTTATCTTAAAGGATTGTCATTTCTCGTGGCTACTTATGCAATTTTGTCCACAGGCATACATGCAATTTCCAGTCATTACGCAAATACATTTATATACTTAATAGACCTCGGCTAGTTGGGGGCTTCGCCACTAGACCCCCGTTACTAGGGCCTCGCACCACAAAAGCCTCTAATCATAATCAATTTAAAAAGAAATGTCTGGGGATTTGCCCTTAGACCCTCTGATATCTCATTTGATCGGCCTATGACCTCGTACCTCGTAAACCTACAACCATACCGAATCTCAGTTCAAATATCAAATTGTATGTAATAACATTCCGGTATCCCGAGACATACCGAATTTCAGTGCGAGTACATGGGGGCTTTCCCCCCAGTTCACACATTTGCTCGGTCTACGGCCTCGCACATCATACGCCTGCAAACATAACGAATTTTTAAGGGGCCGCGGTGGCTCAGTGGTAGAGCGTTCACCTCCGGTGCTTGGGGTCCCTGTTTCGATCCCAGCTTGCACCGTGTGGTGGACAAACACCGTGCTCGTGGGTTTTCTCGGGGTTATCCCGTTTCCTCCTACTTTCTTCATTTCATTTATTTCTCATAATCACCGTCTCCTTTAGCCTAACTGGCATAAACGTGGGATGTAAAACAGAAGCATTTCATTTCACAAGATAACGAATTTTTGTTCAAATAACAAGTTTCATTTCTCTAACATTCCAGGATTCCGAGATATAAAAGTCTTTTCTCCCCGCCAATTTTCTTCCCTTCTAAGACATACATAAAAAAACGCTGAAGTACATACCTAATTATTTCAAATGTAAAGTCCAAATACCAAATTCTATGCTCCTAACCTTCAGAGGTTCCCAGATATCGACATGTTATTATAATAATTACAATCCCCACGCTCTTTCCTTTCCATCTCTTTTCTTTTCCTTTTTACTAAAACGTCAAAAAACACTGAAACACATGTCAAATTATTTTCAATGAGAAGTGCAAATACCAAATTTCAAGTCTCTAACCTTGAAGGATATAACATATTAATACAATAATTGTAATCCCCACTTAATTTTTTTCTCGCCCCTTTTCTTCCCTTCTGGGCCACACATAAAAAAACGTTGAAATACGTAATCTAATTATTTTAAGTGAGAAGTCCAAATACCATATTCCATGTTTCTAACCCTTTAAGTTTCCGAGATATAGGCATATTATTATACTAATTGCAATAATTGCAATTACCACCCGCTCTTTTACTTTCTACATCTTCCCTGCCCCTTCTAATTTAAATATCAAAAAGCACTTAAACAAGTATCAAATTGTTTTCAATGAGAAACCCAAATACCAAATTTGAAGTATCTAACGTCAAGAATCATCAATATTTTCCACCCCATTTCCCCCCGTCGAATTTCCCAAAGTCCTTCCTTAGTGGTATCCTACGTAACAAACCCTATAAACTGTCCAAATTTCAAGTTTGTAGCTTAAGCGATTTGGTCTGTACGGTGATCTGTCACTCACTCACTCAGTCACTCAGGACTTTGCCCTTTTTGTATAGAGATATTTAAGATTTTATGGGAAAGCCATGGATTTTGTCCTAAGGCCGCCAGTGTCTTAGAAATGTAATAGCTTTGCTATAAACTTTAAGCAATCAACTGACTGATCTGCGTCTATATGTATTATGTAAAATACCGCTTATGATATTTATTTTGCTCGTAATAAAAAAAAATAGAAATGATGACGAAAATTCCAAGACATCCATGATTTTAGCGTAATGCTGCAGGAGTTCAGATCATTGAATTAATCATAAGAGCCGATTGTATAAGATAGATTACATTAAATTCCAATGTGGCAAAAGAAAATATGCAGCATTACTATGCAGTTTTTCAACGTTATAACTCATTCTGAAAATATTATCATAGGTCTCACAAACAATCGAATTTTAATCCTAACCCGATTAATATATAAAAAAGGCAGATCTATACAACTACTGACTTCAGATGAAAGTGGCATACTTGTAGTACGTTTAAAGATATACTAAAGACTAAATGATGGGGTGTGCGGAACAATGGTCTAACCCCGAAAAATGTGAAAATGAGATTTTGATGAAATCTTTTGTCATTTAAATTGAATTGTCTTCCCAATGAGTTAGATAAAATTCACCTAGTAAATTTTATACATATGGATATTTTAGTTCTGGGTCTCAATCTAAGGCCTAAAATATTCAAAACAGGAGTATGAATCTGAACTTCGAAATTTCGGGCGTGGATCCAGGAACCGGATATCCGGATCCGGATCCAATATTCAAAACTTCGGATCCGGATCCAAGATACAAAACTTCGGATCCGGGTCCAAGATCCGAATTCGGGATCCGGATCCAAGATCCGAAATTCCGGATCCGGATCCAAGATCCGAAACTTCGGATCTGGATCCAAGATCCGAAATTTCGGATCCGGATCCAGGAACCGGATATCCGGATCCGGATCCAAGATCCGAAATTCCGGATCCGGATCCAGGAACCGGATATCCGGATCCGGATCCAAGATCCGAAACTTCGGATCCGGATCCAGGAACCGGATATCCGGATCCGGATCCAAGATCCGAAATTCCGGATCCGGATCCGAGATCCGGATCTTATAGGATCCGGATCCGGATCTTGTAGGATCCGGATATCCGAGATCCGGATCCGTCTGGCCATCCCTAGTATACACGCTCTTAATGGCGTTTTGTGGAGGTCTCATGTTTATTCTGTCCTTATGCAAGTTCAAGGTGTAACTGAACTGTCACAACCAGGTAGTATGTTGGATATACCCACACCAACAACTGACCTTCGCCTTATCTGCATTCGCATTCAACTCACGGTGTGAGGTCCAATGAAACACAGACCTCCACAAAAAGCGATAGAACTTTCTTGGTTACCTTTATATAATAAAATGATACTATAAAAATAAAACATTTGGACAGTATTAGAATTAAAATAAATAAGGTTATTAAAGGACAAACTACTAAGGAAACTGACGTGACATAAGTGTGAGATATGAAAATGGACAGTATCTACTTACCAGTTCTTTGTAATCTGGATTGCACCTCTGATTTTAATTAATTTATTTATTTATTTTACACATGTCGATTTTATAGTAGCAGAATAAAATTATTTCACGATGCACAAACACAATGGTTTGAGAGCTTTTAGTGACGCATGTAATCTCCATTTGCTCCTAATATTCATGACATCTTGTCCTTAACCTTGCAAAGTAGCAAGGAAGTTCGAAAGACACAGTTCAATGTCATTATGTGTGCATATACCTTTTCTATGTAAGATCTCGTTCGTCTTTCTTTGCAACTAAAGTTGGGGTATGTTTAGTACAAGGGGTCCAGAAGCACGTAAAAAACACAAAATTTACAGGAGAAACGAGTGATGCAAGTACTTAGACGTAACATAACGTAATCAAATCTAACCTAACCTACCATAAACTAACTTAAGCTAACCTGAACTAACCTAAACTAACGTAATATTAATAGAAATAAGCGAAATTCTATCATTTTTTCGAAAATTATGCGGGACTCCTACACTAATATAACACAAACTAAACTAACCTAACGTAACCTAAACTGGCCTAACCTAACTTAAACTAACCAACCCTACCCTAAACTAACCGAAAGTGAACAGAAATTACCAAAATTGTAACATTTTTTAGAGAAAAAAACTGGACCCCTTCTGCTAAACATAGGCCCTAAAGTTTCTTGTGCATCATAGTACAATCTAAAATGTATAAATATATTTTTTCAACTGACAGCTTTTAATCTCTGTTGTGTATTTCGTATTGACAGTAAGTGCACTGTTTTCTTCTTCTTGTAATTGTCACTAGTGACGAATCACTGCTCACTGTCTGTAAGTATAGCGATATTCACTTGTTTCAAAGTATACGTACAGTACCTAGAATCGAAAGTTGCATGTCGACAATTCTGATTTCCAGTTTTGAAATTGGTTAAAATATTTGGATCTCAAACGAATAGGTGGGTATTTATTTATATAATACATATTTTGTGTATTTGTATTGGTCAAAATTGAGTTAATTATCCAAAGCAGATTATTAATTAATTAATATAATATTATCCCTACCACCCAGAGTTGCCAACCTCAGAGAACAAAATTATCCATTTTCGTATCTTTAAAATTATCGTATATTTTTAAAAAAATACTGTATATTCCTTATGCACTGATATTTGTAGAAACAAGTAGGCTATAATCATATAATAATAGCATTCATATTTAATAAACTTATCCAGTAATCTTCAGTTTCGAACTTCAAATCTGCGTCAGTGTCCTCACTTGTTTTTAAATTTTTTATTAGGGTCTAACACTACGCTGAAGAAAAACAATATTTCCATCCCCTCGTAAACTAGGGTTGCCATATTTCAAAACTGAAAATCCGGGACGCTACTAAATTATGAAAATCTTTGAAATGCTTAAAATAAAAAGAAGTGTCATAAATATACTAATTTTCTTCTTTCCATTAGATAGAGTGGTTCAAGAATTACATAATCCCATTTTTAGTCATTTTAGTAGATTTTCGACACCCTAGTTAAGCAAACGTAAGCAGATGGTTTACCGTTTCCCCTTTGTAAAGGCAAATTGTTTATTTATTTATTTATTTATTTATTTATTTATTTATTTTTTAATTTCTCAGGATCTGTTATGTTTCGTGGCTTTCAGTCTGTTTTAGCTCATTCAGGGTATGACGTTTCTTATCAAACGTTTTCTCTGTTCATGTTGTATCCTTTCTTTTTAGAACAGTTTATTGATTGGCAATATGTTCTGGCGGTGTTTGTTATCTTCAAAGAACTACTTTCGTTGAATTTTCACTTTATTTCTGTTAAGAAAATAATTATATATTTAATCCTATGAAAAACCAAACTATAATATTTCCTTCCTTTCTTTTTCGCTGAAATTCGGGGTATTTAAGCGTCCCGAGAAATATTTCTGGGACATCGGGACGCGGATCTGGCTTCCGGGACGGATGGCAACCCTGTCGTAAACGTAACTGAATTTAAAGAATGGATACATGGTTGTCATTAACCAATTGTCAAATTGTTATTGATTTACAGTATTTTAGCGGGAATTACTGTTTAAAACCTCAGCGTTTCCGTCTTTTATAATTATTTAATGCTGCACGTTCAAAAATTGCAAAAGAAAGAAGAAAGAGAAAAGAAAATGTGTGTTGCAAATAGGGATGGGCAAAACCGGTTTCTATAAAAACCGAAACCCGAAAAACCGACATTTCGGTTTTCTCCAAAACCGGTTCGGTTTTCACCGAAACTGATTTCGGTGAAAACATTTCGAAAACACATAAAACTATTTCTGTGGAAATGGATTTGGTTTCCGGAGAACAACGAAACACCATTCTGGTCAGAAATAGAACAAATTTTGAAAAAAAAAACGGAATTGGTTTCGAAGAAAACCGAAATTGGATCAGGTGAAAAACCGAACCGGTTTTGGAGAAAACCGATAACCGGTTTCGGCGAAAACCGAACCGGTTTTGAAGAAAACCAAAACCGGTTTCGGTGAAAAACCGGAACCGGTTTTTTGAAAATTTTCAAAAACCGGTTTCGGTTTTTCTGAAAACCGAAAAATCGGTTTTTGTGCCCACCACTAGTTGCAAACTTATCGTGCATTCACCTATTATTTCAAGGGTATTATCGTATATAGCATTAATGCTTAAAAAATTATCATATTGTTTGCAAGCCTGCTACTATCTATTTTATAATTTACGGCTGCTTGTGTTAAGTGCAATTATTTCCTTTGTTGAGATAGTAAATGCCTCGACTCATTTCCTGAAAGAAGTTATTTTACAACCAATTTGTCCTTATAAACCGCACTGAGCAAAATAATATATGTGGCGTACGTAAAATCGCATGTTAGATTTGTTTGTAAATCCTGTAGTTTTTGGACTTAAATGTACAGCACACGTATAACTGAAAACGCATGTTTTATACTATTTCCTGTGTAATTGTTCCATCTGTACGTACTTCCCGTATAAAACAATATAGGCGGTCAGGATCTCACATACAAATGGACGTGTATAACATATAACTGACGAAGGTAACATACATATATGTATGTAATATAAAGAAGACTGTTAAATATCAGGCATCCTGCAACGGCATGATGTAATATCTAAGGGCAGTACCTATGTAGCATACGGATAACGTATGTTCCGCACTGATTTCTCTAGTAAGCAAAAGGATTCCGTATACTTGTATAATATACCACTGTCCGGAGAACGGATTTTTCTCAGTGCAGGGGTCGCAAATCAGCAGTTTCGGAGTAATTTACAGATTCGTTTTTTTTTTTTTAAAAAAAAAAAAGATTAGCCAATCTTCAACTAGAAATAGTACTGTGAACAAACTACTCCATTCTGACCAAAAAATTCTTTTCTAATAGCTGACGAACAAAGTACTATTTTAAGAGGCCGTATGACTGCGAAATTAAAATACCGCTAATTTTACAGCAATTTTGTGATATCTTCAAATAGATAAAATATAACCGAAAAGTGGAACAAGAGCGCGCTAGACAATATTATTTTCAATGAGGTACCGTTATCATGAGTCGCCTAAAGAAGTAGCTTTCTGTTTGGAGCCATTTAAAAACACGAAATTAAATGCCGATTTTCTAAATGACTGGAAATCGAAAGCAGATAAGCAAGTCGTGCCAGTGTTTCTTCCAGACATGTTTTTTTGGGGGGTGCACTGCCCCCCGAGAACTCTGAGAGTGCCACCGGAGGAGACCAAAATAATGCGTCTATAATATAATAATGAATAGAATAATACCAACAGTGCCCCCCGGAATGATAAATGTGCCCCCCGGAATATTTTTTTTTCTGAAAGAACGGCTGGTGATAACAGTATCGCATGTAAAATAATATTGTCTAGCGAGCTCTTGTTCTACTTTTAGATTATCTTTTACCTATTTGAAGATATCACATAATTACTGTAAAATTAGCGGCATTTTAATTTCGCCCTGATGGAGCCTCTTAAGAACGTGCCCAAAGTCACCAGGACCAGTTGGAAGTTGTGGTAACATTTCAAAAAGAAAACACTCCTTTATAATATCAGAGCGAATAACTCAAAAAAAGCGTTAATACACTTGCCATTCAAACTGCTAAAATTACTTCCTCGTATCATAATCTTTTCACAAACGTACAAATGTTTTCAAGTTTCGAAAGAGTTCGACAGACAAGCAACACTCAACGCGCTATAGAATTAATTTGAATTTGATTCGTAGATTCACTTAAAGGTTGTCTGAGTACAGAACTAAGTGTGTGTGGAAAGAGGAAGGTAAATTAATCAAGTATAATGAGATGAACCGTGTAACGTGGGTTCGTGTCACCACGACATGGCGCGTCCTCAGGTTGCGGATCGAGGAGAAGGCCTCTAGATATAGAGGTTAGCTGCGAATATACTGAATAAGCAGTCGCGGACAGACGACTAGGAGTGGTCCTCCAGCTTGGGGGTTTGGGTAGGGCTAACAACCTCATCCTGTAAAAAAAAGCACTTGTTCAGAAATATTCACAAAAGCCTCGGACAAGGACTGATAACTTGGCACGACCTCAGCAAAAGAAAATGGACATGAGATTTGGAACAGGGAATATTAGGAGTCTTTATAGGGCACGCGCGTTAAAATCCGTAACGAGGGAGTTAGAGAAATACAGGATGGACGTAGTAGGAGTTCAGGAAGTTAGGTGGGAAGGAAATGGATCTGAGAATTCCGGAAATTTTACGTTCTTTTACGGGGAAGGAAACAAAAATCACCAGTTAGGAACAGGGTTTTTCGTTCATAAACGTATATTACCAGCAATTAAACGGGTTGAATTTGTCACTGACAGACTTTCTTTTATTACTCTTAAGGGACGGAGGTGTGATATTATTGTTTTAAATGTACATGCCCCAACTGAAGATAAGGATGACGATATAAAAGACAGTTTTTACGAAGAAGTGGAACGGATATTTGACCAACTCCCGCGATACCATATGAAAATTCTATTAGGGGATTTCAATGCGAAGGTAGGACGAGAGGATATTTTCAAGCCGATTATAGGGAACGAAAGTCTGCATAAGGAAAGTAATGACAACGGTGTTAGACTCGTAAATTTTGCAACATCCAAAAACCTAATCGTGAAGAGTACAAAACTCCCACATTGCGAAATTCATAAATACACTTGAACATCACCAGACGGGAAAACACATAATCAAATTGATCACGTTTTAGTAGATAGAAGGCAATCTAGCATAATTGATGTCCGGTCGTTTAGAGGGGCTGATTGTGACACCGATCACTACCTGGTAGCAGCGATAATACCAGAGAGGTTATCGTTGAATAAAGGTAATATTCATTGTCCGAAAACGGAGAGATTCAATTTAAACAAATTAGAAGAGGGCCAGGTAAGAGAGAAATACCAGATTGAAGTTTCGAATAGATTCTCGGCTTTAGAAGATTCGGAGTGCACTAGTGTTGAGGATGCCTGGATTGAAATTAGAGATAGCATTAAAATTTCAGCAAAAGAAAAATTGGGACACGCGGAAATAAGTAGGAACAAACCATGGTTCGACCAGGAATGCATAAAACTAGCAGAGAAGAGGAAACAGGCAAAATTACGCTGGCTACAAAATCCGAATGAAATAACTATACAAAATTTCGCAGATATCAGGCGGGAAACTTCCAAAACTTTTAGAACAAAGAAACGAGATTTTCTGAAATCTAAAATTAAGGAACTTGAAGATAATAGTAAAAATAAAAAATTCGGGACATGTATAAGGGAATCAATGAATTTAAGAAAGGCTATCAACCTCGTGCTTATATATTAAAGAAATCTGACGGTACAGTTCTCACTGACACGGATAGCATCTTAAATAGATGGAAAGATTTCTTTGACGATTTGCTGAACACGCAACCGAAAACTAGTGTGCGTGGAGAAAAGGAAATACGCACCGCAGAACCGTATATCTCAGAACCCAACCGAATAGAAGTAGAAACTGCTATAAAGAAATTAAAGAAACACAAATCTCCGGGTGTAGATGAAATTCCGGCTGAGTTAATTTTAGCTGGCCTTATCTGGAACAAGGAAGAATTGCCACAAGAGTGGAAAGAATCAATCATTGTTTCAATTCACAAGAAAGGCGACAAAACTGACTGTAATAATTATCGAGGCATCTCTCTTCTGTCAACATCCTATAAAATTCTTTCAAATATTCTATTAGCAAGACTGACCCCATACGCAGATGAAATTATTGGAGATTATCAATGCGGATTTAGACGGAATCGATCAACTATCGACCAAATATTTACCATTCGCCAAATACTCGAAAAAAAGTGGGAATACAATACCCCGGTACATCAACTATTTATTGATTTTAGAAAGGCGTACGAGTCGGTTAGGAGAGAAACATTATACAACGTTCTTACAGAACTTGGAATACCGAGAAAGCTAATTAGATTAATTAAGATATGTTTAAATGAATCCCAAAGTAAAGTCCGGGTAGGAAAATTTTTGTCCACGAGCTTTCACATGGAAAATGGCCTGAAACAAGGAGATGCGTTGTCGCCATTATTATTTAACTTCGTTCTGGAATACGCTATAAGGAAAATCAAAGATAGCAACCAGGGTCTAGAATTGAACGGTATTTACCAGGTTATGGCATATGATGATGACGTAAATTTAATAGGTGATGATAGGAGAACAATAAAAAGAAATCCAGAGATCTTATTAAACGCTTGCAGGGACATGGGTTTAGAAGTAAATGCAGAGAAAACTAAATACATGGAAGTGCGTCGGGACCGGAATACAGCAAATTATGGATGCGTTAAAATATTAAATAATACTTTTGATAAAGTGGATACTTTCAAATACCTAGGATCAATATTAACAGAGGAAAATCATATTCACGGAGAAATTAAATGTTGCCTAAAAGCAGGGAATTCGTGTTACTATTCAGTTCAAAATCTCTTATCGTCGCGAATTCTGTCGAGAAATTTGAAGCTTAAAATATATAAAACGGTAATCATGCCTGTTGTTTTGTATGGCTGCGAAACATGGTCACTTACTCTGAGGGAAGAACCTAGACTGAAAGTATTTGAGAACAAGATTCTGAGACGAATATTCGGACCCAAGAGGAACGGGAATGGGGAATGGCGGAAACTTCATAACGAGGAACTACATAATTTATATGGTTTACCTAACATTGTTAGGGTCGTCAAGTCTAGGAGGCTTAGGTGGGCGGGTCATGTAGCTAGAATGGAAGAAAGTAGAAATGCTTTCAAAGTCTTGGCTGGAAGACCATTCGGAAAACGACCATTAGGAAAACCTAGGCGCAGATGGGAGGATAATATTAAGATGGATCTCGCAGAAATAGGAATACAAAATAGAAACTGGATCCAATTGGCTAAGGATAGAAGTCAGTGGAGAGCTTTTGTGAACGCGGCATTGAACCTCCGGGTTCCATAGGCCATAGAGTTAGTTAGTTAGTTATAATGAGATAAATCAAATATAAACTTGCAGAATATCAAATCTAGTTCGAATTGCTCGCTTGGTTTCGTATGCAAGCCAGCAGCTCTCAACGCCTACATGAGCTTCTGTCACTCGTGACGAGAGGAAGTCTTTATGTGTTGGGCGGCTACCAAAATCATGTGAATTTTTGTAAGGATGCTGCCGGTATGCAGAAGTTCTATGGAAATTCGAAAATCTCAAAATTAAATTCGAACACATTCTATACAGTATCGGCTCGAAAGGCATTTGTCTGGTAAGTTGTTCAAGTGGTAAATTTATAAGAATTTTGATTCTACTAGAGAAACTTGAGTAGAGATGGTGCTTATTCTCGCTATAGTTAATTGATTGCAGAAAAACGTTTCATTCTATCTATTATCGTGTTTGCTCTCTGGCAATAAAAGTTAAGACTGCAAACGGTTGATTTCTATCATTTCCGGTTTCAATAGAGAGTAAGGAAGTGCGTGGAACATTATTTTGGGACATTGATTTCTACCACTTCCGGTTTGAATAGAGAATAAAGGAAGGATTGAAACATTTTCTTTGGAGATTGATTTCTACCTCTCCTGGTTTGAATAGAGAATAAGGAAGAGATTGGAAGATTTCCTTGGGTGAATAGAGAAAAGGGGAGAAAATGTTTCCCCTGGCTTTTCTTCGGACATTGATTTTTACTACATATCCGGTTTGGATAGAGAAAAAGGGAGGGATTGGAATATTTTTGGGACGTTGATTCCTACCACTTCCGGTTGGATACAGAGTAAGGGAGAGAGTGGAACATTTTCTTAGGACATTTATTTCTACCACTTCCGGTTTGAATAGAGAGTAAATGAAGGATTTTACCATTTTCTTGCAACATTAATTTTTTACCACTTCTGGATTGAATAGAGAGTAAGGGAGGATTGGAACATGTTCTTGGGACATTGGTTCTACCACTTCCGGTTGGATACAGAGTAAGAAAAGGAGTGGAACATTTTCTTAGGACATTGATTTCTACTACTTCCGGTTTGAATGGAGAGTAAAGGATTGAGTGAACATTTTCGTGGGACATTGATTTCTACCACTTCCGGTTTGGATAGAGAGTAACACTGCTCCTCCATAAACGTTATCGTTTCTGTTCCACATAGATCAATATTGAAACCGTAGGTTCTAACATATTTTAGTCACTTCCGGTTTTAGTAGAGAGATAAGGATGGAAATAAAACCTACCCTTCCGATGCTGAGTCGATTGCAGAAAACCATTTTTGCTATCTATTTGTCTGTTTTGCTCTGTGGTTATCAACGTTAAAACGGAAAATGGTTGATTTCTATACCACATTTGGTTTAATTATAGAGTTAAAGATGGTTAACGATTCTTGGGAACGGAATCGATTCTAAGAAACAATTTCTTGCTTTCTCTCATATTTTTTCTCCGATATCTGACGACAGAGTGATCTAACCGTTTTATAAGATTTTTCTATAGTGATGCATAGATTAGTTTGAAAGTCTAGCAACTATAGTGACCGTGACAACTGTGTGAAGCCTGGGCTCCACGCCAATTATCGAACTGCTTTGTCTCACGTGTAATGCAGTGGAAAAATTTGGCGCGATTCTTGGAACCGCCTTCCGAACGCACACTTGAGAAAACTTGAAACAATAGAAGTACATCAACACTTCGTAGTAGCAAAGACAACTTGCAAACTGCTTGCTATAACCTTGAATTGCAAGTCGGCCAACCTTGCATCCAGTTTGATTGGAAAACGTGCAAGCATGCCGCAAGTTGGATTCCAGTAACGAAGTTACATGGGGGCAACCTTGCGTTCAGTGTTTCATTCAAGCTTGATGTAAGCGTTTTACAAGTCAAGTCAAAAGCCAATGAATGGCCAGTGATGCTATGACGCTCTGTGAAGAGTCTGAAACATCACTTGCAAGTACAACAAAAAGGCTGAATGTATGAAAGCATGCGTTTCAAGTGCAAGCGTTGAAAGCCAAAAGCCAAGAACGCGCCAACTGGCCGAATGTTTTCTTGCTACTAGGGAATCCTGTCAAACTTAAAACACATGAGTAACGGACGACATAAAAATATCACTTAAAGAATTATAACACGAAAACTAATAATTATTAGAATTAAGTGGTTACAATAATAATAACAAAAATATAAACAACAATAACAACAACAAAATAAAGAAAACGAAATATTATCATCAACCCGACAACACTGTAACCTCGGGAGGTGTTTTCCGTATAGAGCGAGAGAAGAGACTGGCAACATTACATGGCTGGTAGGTTCACAACCGGAACATACCCTCGAGTTCTATTGGATGCTGAAATTGGTGGATTTAGGTCAAACTTTACGACTCGTTGTGATCACTATATATAGCTCAGTGAATTTTTCACAAGAAGGTCATTACATTTTACGAATATGTAAAACAGTTGTCAACTAAAAATTATTGGAAAACTGCATACTTAATACAAAGAAGACAATTTGTGTTTAAACGAATAAACACATGATAGATTGGAGCTGTAGCTTAAAATCAAGTGATCATAAAATGCTGTTTGCTAGAAACACGTCAGTGGAAACTTTTTTTTTTCGGTTATATCATGTATGAACCATGGGAAGGACGAGCATTTCTCAATACATACATCTATCTCTAAAACCCATTATTTTGGGAATATACAATTCAAACCAGATGTTATAATGGTATTTACAGATTATATCTTTCAACTTGAAATGTCAATAATGTGAATTACAGGGAGCTTTCTAAAGAGCGGAAGTATTTCGATATGTCCTGTTTCTTCCTTTCCTTTTTTTTTTCCTTCGTTACACATTATATTTACTGTCACATCAAACTATCACTGTACACGCAATGGGAAATACTTTTGTATTTTATTTTATTTTTATTATTTTTACTATTACAACGTTTATGGTAGAATTCTTTCAATTTTAGCGGCTGTTAGCTGAAAAGTAACTGTGATATGTTGAACTGTAAACATAGGACAGAGTCTCTTAGTGATCTCATTCGTAAGTATATATGTAAACTCTGTATTTTATTATACCTATATACAACGTTTTCTATATATGTAAGGTGTTATTTTCTGTAAAAATCCTGCTCTTGCTTCCTTTGAAATTTAACGTTGCTTCTTAGTACTTAGGGTCTAAATATGAGCGGGAAACAATAGTTAATAAGAAATTGAAACAGTGGTGGAGCTACAGATAAGCTTGTGAGCCTTCCACTCACTCTTATCTCATTAATGACCTCGTTCTAGTAGCCTATTACTAGCTAAAATATTGAAATAATGATAAATACTGACTCTGGGGGTTATTCCGTACTGGTCTTTGCAAACTTTTGCAAATTACAACGCAGCTGAAAAGCTAGATCAAGCAAGGTGCTAAGCCTATAAGAAGCGAGCATTCACGGGGTGGTCTACCAGCTCTGGACCCCTCCCCCAAACTTTGTAGCTCGACAGACATGTATACACACTTAACAATTTCCTGGAGTCCCACAAGGATCTAGTTTTGGGCCTCTATTATTTATAATATACATTAATGACCTTTCTAATTGTATTAAAACCTCACATAAACTACTGTATGCAAATGATCTAAAATTATATAGAAGAATTATAACAGCACAGGACTGTGTTCGTTTGCAGGAAAATCTAGACAGAGTAAATTAGTGGTGCAAGCATAACTTGTTAAACATGAATATAGATAAATGCAAAACTATGTTTTTCATTAAGAACCGGGATGTTTTAAATTTCAATATAAGATAGATGGCAAACAAATAAATTGAGAACAAACTCTCAAAGTTCTGGGCGTAATATATGATAGCAAACTATCGTTTGAGCATCATATAGGCCTAAATCAAATTGTAAATGATGCAAACAGGAACCTTGGATTTATTTTGAACATCGGTAGGGAATTTAAAAAGTCGAATGCTTTACTGAAATTATATTTTTCATTTGTTAGATCGAAGTTAGAACACGCGTCTATTGCATGGAACCCCATACGAAATAAGACTCTGTTATAATAGGAAGAGTCCAATATGAATTTTCACCGTTTCTAGTAAACAAGAGAACAGGCATCTTCCCCAGATATGATAATAGTACTTCATTTAATGAAAATTTTAACACAATGTCTCGCAATCACAGAAGATTGTTAAATAACATGATATTCTTGTACAAAATATTAAATAACAAACTAAATAGTAAGGATTTCGTCTCTCCCTTTCAACTCAGAGTACCCAATATAAACACACCTGTGGGCAATAGACGTTTCGTTCATTATAAAAAAATCTCGAACAAATGCAATAAAACAGTTACCAACATAGAGGATGGATGCAGGGTACAACAAACTGAGTAAATGTAAAAATGTTCTGGATATACACGGTATGAGTCAGGATAGATTTCGCAAATGAATTACAGCTACTTTATGTAACTCTCATATGAAAACTGTAATTGGGTAGAATTACCTGTTTAGTTCTTCTTAAATAAATAAATAAATAAATAAATAAATAAATAAATAAATAAAAACTATGATTGCTTTAGAAGAGAAAAGTTGATGTACCTTAAAAAGTTGATTTTACACTAAATCTGAATTTTTTTTCTTTAAAAAAAAAGCAACTTGGTTAGGCATCAGTACCTCAAAATTACTTACCGTTTTCTTGAATGAAGGATAATACCAGCATAATGCTACTTACAAGTAACACTTCCGAAGTGTAACACTCCGATTTTGATAAAATTTGGCAGGTAGATACTACACATGAAATAAACGAATACGTGTTTTGTTTTCTGCGGAAAAATGTTTTTAAGGGGCAAAAGAACCCAAACCAAAATTTTGAAAGTGGACACCCGAAATGCAAAAACAAGTAAAACGAAGCCAACGAAATTGTACACACATATTATAGACGTAAAATGAGGTAATACGGGTTTCGTATTTTCCTGAAAAACGGTTAGGTGGGGCACGGACCCCTCCAAAACCTTTGATCACAAAATATCAAAAGTGCTAATAACAGTACGTCAGAACTGCTTAAAAGACATGAGGAAATTGAACGACACATTGTGTAGGGACAAAATACAAAAATAAATAAATAAAATAAAATAAAATAAATAAATAGTTTTTTTATTTTCTGCGGAAAAACGGTTTTATGGGGCAAAAGCCCCTACCCAAAATTTTAAAATTTGAGTCCCAAAAGGAAAGAAGAAGTCCGCCGAATTGAATGAAATTATGCACAGATATTGTAGACGTAAAATGAGGTAATTGGGTTTCGTATTTTCCTGGAAAAGAGCGGTTGAGTGAGGCACGAAACTTCTAAACTGTTGATTACGAAATATCAAAAGTGCAAATAAGCATACGTCAGAAGTTCCTAAAGACTATGGAGAATTGCAACGAAACTTCGTATATGGACAATTTGTGAAACACTAAATAAAACGTGTTTTAACGTGTGTGGAAAAACAGTGTTGGGGCCTAGGCCCCATCCGAAAAAAAAGTACATATTACCGTAATAGCGCAGGAAGGAGTGGACCGAAGCAAATGAAATTGTGTATAGGTATTGTATAGACCCTATATAAAATAAGGCCTTTCCTGTTTCTCAAGTATCTCTGTCCATTTTGCTTCATATTTGGGACATCAACAGGAAACATGAAATAAATCGATACGTGTTTTTGTTTATGCGGGAAAACATTGTAAGGGTTAAAAGTGCCTCCTGAAATACTATAAAATACGCTATACTCTCTATGCTTGTTGTTGATCTGCCAAATTTGAAGAAATCGGATGGAGGCACTTGTGCAACACTTATTTTATATATCCAATATCTACATACAATTTCATTCGCTTCAGCCCACTTCTTCCGAAAATCAACGCCTCGGTCCACTCAATAGTCTTTTCGTTTTCAGGAAAATACGAAACACGTAATCTATCATCTTACCTCTTCAATATTTATGCCCATTTCATTCACTTCGGTCTATTTTTTGCCTTTGGGACGTCAAATTCCAACATTTTTGACGCGGGCTTTTGCCCCCTAAAACCGTTTTTCCCCCGAAAATTGAAAAAAACGTATTCGTTTATTTTTTGCTTATTTTCCTACACAAAGTTTTGTTCCAATTCTTCATGCCCTTTTTCCACATCTGACATACTGTTACTACAACTTTTGATATTTCATGATCAAAGGTTTGGAGGGGTCCGTGTCCCACCCAAACCATTCTTTTCAGAAACATAAGAAAACCGTATTCCCTCATTTTATGTCTACGATATCTGTGCACAATTTCATTCACTTCGGCTCACTTCTTCTTGCGTTTTGGGCGTTAACTTTGAAACTTTTGGCTGAGGGTTTTTTGCCTCATAGAAACGTTTTTTCCGCAGAAAATAAAGAAAACGTATTCGTTTATTTTTGCGTATGGTCCATACTCAAAGTTTCGTTGCAATTCTTCATGTCCTTTACACAGATCTGACATACCGTTACTAGCACTTTTGATATTTCGTGATCAAAAGTTTGGAGGGGTCTGTGGCAACTCAACCGTTTTTTGCAGGAAAATACGAAACTCGTATTCCCTCACTTTATGTCTACAATATCTGTGCACAATTTCATTCACTTCGGTTCTCTTCTTCTTGTATTTCGGGCGTCCACTTTCAAAATTTTGGGTTTTGCCCCCTAAAACCGTTCTTCCGCAGAAAATAAAAAAAAAACACGTATTCGCTTATTTCATGTGTAGTATCTACCTGCCAAATTTTATCAAAATCGGAGTGTTACACTTCGGAAGTGTTACTTGTTAGACATAGTGACTACTACTGCTGTATCTCTCAAACTTCATACATACCCCAATATAAATTTCTGGATGCACGCCGTTCCTACATCGATTATCACAAAATAAAGCACGAAATTTCCGTTGCGTTGACGCAAACCACTGCAGAAAATGAGCCCTTAGCGTTATCAAAGATCCAAAACTATTTTGGGATCCAAAACTATTTTTGGATCAAACGTCCAATATATTTCAGTCAATGATTTTCTTGTAGGCTTTATGTGTGGAGAATTAAAAATAGTGTAGCCAAAAACAAACTTCAATTAACCCCGTATGATGTGCTTAGGCCTCGATTTAGGGCCGTTCAAGAATTTTGTAGCCCCTGATCTAAAAACTTACTATTGACCAAGACCACAATCTTTTAAGGCATCCCTTTTTATCATTCCTAAAATTCTTGGCCAAGATCGAAATCTTTTGATCCATTTTCTGGATCATTTCTAAAATTATTTTTAATACAACAGCAATTACGTTTGCTTTGACAAGTAGATAAATCATTTATTATATGTAATTTGGAGGGTTATGTTCTTCAAAAGAAGACCATATTCTGATTAATTTCTTTTAACATGTATTTCTGTTGAAATGAATCTTCAGTTTATTTAAATCAGTAGGGGGATGCGAGGTAGCGAAGTGGTAGAGCGTTCACCTCCGGTGCTCGACGTCCCTGGTTCGATCCCACCTCGCGCCGTGTGGACCTTGTAGTGGACAAACACCGTGCTCGTGGGTTTTCTCGGGGTTCTCCAGTTTCCTCCCACTTCCTTCATTCCACCATTTCATTCATTTCTCATAATCACCGTCTCATTTAGCCTAACCGGCATAACCAATATCTAATGTTGTGTAAGCTGTCCCATCGGGCATGAATCTATTTGTATCATAATGTGTTCTGCCATTACTATAAACTGAATTAAAATAGCGAGAAATTCCTCTGCAATATCATTATTGTTTCTCAATATTTTACCATTACACGTAAGGAAGCCTGTAGAAAGATGCCTATTTTTAGTTTTCATAAAATTCCAGAATTTACTAGAGTCTCTCTCTACCATGTGTTCCATTTCAAAAACGAAAGATTTATACGCCAACGCTATTTCTGTTTCCAATTCTTTCCGAAGTTTACAAAATTACCATTTGTGAAACAAAACATCATCCATACCGTTTAATTTTTTCTTTTTTTTTAAAATAATATTCGACGTAAACCAACAGGGATAATTTTTGTTCAAGAATTTGTTAGAGGGAACACTTACACGTATGGCATTATAAATAATTTCATAAAACTTATCAACAATCACGTTAATATCATTCAGATCTTTGAGGCAGTCCCAGTTAGTAATTAATTGTACATTTTAGTGAAATTTGCCTTTCTCGAGTTAAAACCTTGCAAATTGCAACTACTACTACTACTACTACTACTACTACTACTACTAATAATAATAATAATAATAATAATAATAATAATAATAATAATAATAATAATAATATTATAATAATAATAATAATAAACTCGGAGAGATATGCAGCAAAAATTTGTTTAGAATACTGAACAGAAGGATGTGTGGAAGAACAAATGAAAAGGCTGAGGAGGAACCCCCATCAGGATCCTGTCGCCTATGGTCGGACAATTTGTCCATGCCGACCAGATGCCGCGGTCGGATTGCCGGCGCTGGACACCGGCATTTTTTCGCCGCACGATTTTCGACCGCGACGAATGGTTGCCTTGCCTGGTAGTCAGCAAACAGTCGGAAATGAGCACCACATGAGCCGGAGCCGGAGCCGGTGTCGAAAAAGGGCCGGCATAAGGAGTCATCAGAGAATCGGAAAGAGGCCTTTCCGACTGTTTTGCCGACTCTGACGGTTGGCAACAGTCGACAAAGAGCCGGCAAAGGGCATTCTATTTTACGATTTTCGACCGCTTGAAGCCTCGGCAAAAAGTCGGCAACTTTGAACAAGTAGATCGTCGTACCGCCGCAATCCCTCTTTCCGACCGCGATTTCAAGATGGGGACAGTTCGGGTTCAGGAGAGGTAAGGCCACAAGAGATGTAATTGGATTAAGAGTGATCTGTGAAAGGTTTATAGCAGCGTTTCCCAACCTTTTTCAACTTGCGGCACACTATAAGTGTAACTTGAATTCTCGCGGCACACCCATATATATATATATATACAGTAGCGTAGCCAGGATGTGTGTTTGGGGGGACAAGTGCTGTTATAGGTATATATAGAAAAATTACAAACAAAAAATATAAACATAAAAATACATAAAAAATTACAAACATCAAAGTACCAAAATACATTGTCGGACCTCTTTGGGGGGCGTCCCTTCCAGGCCCCACCTTCCCTACGCCACTGGATATATATATATAATTACTATTATTATTTGTAAATATAAAATACCGTGGTATTTTTAAGTGATTACTGATCTCCTTACAGAGAAGAAAGCTCGATCACTTCCCCCGTGGTAAAACATTATGCTTATTTTTCATTTTAATTTTGAAATAGAAAACAGTTGCAATGAAATATAGGACTCGGGTTTTTAAAATTACACTTTCTCTTTGAAAAACTGTATCTAACCTTTAACTAAAAGGGAAGATAACTAAATAACGAATAAATAAACAAATCTCCTATACTTTTAAAACACAAATGTAGGTAATTTGTATGCATATTTGCTTTGTTGAATTTATTGAATGATATGTTAAAATTTCAAGTTACGAAATAGTCTGCAGCAGTAAAGAAGCAATAACGGTCATGACAATGATAAATACGTTTTCCAACATTAAGAATGTACAGAAAAGTAACACAATATGAAACTTAAAATTGTAGATTTATAGTAGAGGTTCATAGTAATGTGAAATACAAATATACATTTTCCCCTATGTCTTGCAATTTGATTCCTATAGAATTAATAATTTGTTTCGGTTTCCTCGCGGCACACCAGCGGCCCATTCGCGGCACACCGGTTGGGAAACGCTGGTTTATAGAAAAAGGGAAAGAAGTGTATGTTGTATTTATTGATCTAGAAAATGATTTTGACCGCGTGAACTGGGAATTTTTGTTGGGAGCTCCAAAGAAAGTTGGGATGAAATGCAAAGAGCGAAAACTCATAAAGTTTAAATTTAAAGTTTGAAAACATTAAGTTTAAAATTTGATATAGATACTTTGAATGGTATGAACCCTAAATGAACGTACGTACTTTAGAAAGAACGGATATTTTCTGTTTTTTCGCGCGTAAATTTCAAGAATTGTGGAATTCGAGTTGATTGAGTTGATTTTGAGTTTAGCGCCCCTTGCAGCAGCGAGGCTATATGGGACGGGACCTACTGATTAACGTGGAATTCGAACTACATGAGCTCCCGCCGGGAATCGAATCCGGGTCTCCCAAATATCGAATTCGATTTTCTTTTACGCGATCACCATGCTTCCTGTTTTAATTTCATTCAACCTTCTTTATCTGTCACCAGCTTGAAAGCTATGCATACTTCGCACCTTCCTTCCAAAAGCCTCATACTTCAAGGTGAGGTTAAATTTACAATGAAGTTGTACCACCCGATCGTGGTATTAGTTCACTTTGCACACACAACTATATTAATAAAAGAAGTGATTTACTTACGTTACGAAACATAGCTGAGCGAGCGTCAGCGAACGAATTATTCCACCTTTATTAGAATTCACAGAAGAATACCCTTTCCTTCATAGCTGACACGCCGCCATGATAATACCACATGGCATTATGTCACGATCGGGTGGTGTAACTTCTATGTATATTTAACCTCAGCCGCACACTTCATGCCCCACTTAATGCTTTTTGGCCATACGTTTTTCTCCTCTGACCCCTTCTGCGCCTTTAGATAGAGCGTTAAAGTCTCAAATTCTAATAAAAAAATATATTTTTTTAAAAAAATATCCAGATTCTTGTCAATTTATATTTATTTGCATCAAGACTTTTCGAAATGAAATGAAATATTTTAGCTTTACGTCCCACGATTATACCGGGTAAGCTAACATGATGATTCTTATTTATTTTATTTTATTTATTTATTTATTTATTTATTTATTTATTTTGCTGACGACACATTACTGATCACTCACGACATCGCGACACACTCATTGGATATTTTATTAATAATAATATACATTATATTAGTGTAAGATTAATTAAGTTTCTACGAAGTAATGCCTGCATGTAGTACTGAGCATTGCTGCTGCCACTGGAAGTGTTGAAAGGTAGAATATATCTCAAACGTTTTATATTTTTTACATTCTAAAATTTCGCGACACACTATGGGAGGTACTCAATAGTTATTTTATGTTTGTGCGGTATTTGATTTGACGCTTCTTTGCTGCAACATGTGTAATGTTTGAAATTACAAATTTCAGTTTATTTATGTCAATAGCGTACGGCTCCAAGGTCACTCTTCACGTCCATCAGGTTGGAAACCACTGATCTAAAGCGAAAATAATACTTGAAAAAAAAAAGAAAGAAAAACGGACAAGAAATTCCTATAAATATTCAGTATTCTTTTGGAACTCTTCCAAGGTCAAGGTGAGCAAACTATTTTCCCATGACTATTGCGAAAAATAAATAATTATAATAATAACAAACGGTGTTCTCATAATTAATCTTGAGCAATAACTACAGAGTAGCCACGCAATGTGTATATGGAAGCCGGAGGTCCAATGCTATCGGCACAAAAACTCTCCATTGACTTCCGTCCTTGGCCAATTGCATCCAGTTTCTACTTTGTATTCCTATTTCTGCAAGATTCATCTCGCAAGGAACCATTCCGATTTGGTGAATTCAATTGCTGAAAATGATTGCTAGCACTGGATTCAGCACCAAAAGGAACAGAGAAAAAGAGGGTGTTTGGTGGCAAACCGTATACAAGGTGGGAGATAAATTAGGACAAAGAGCGAATATAGAACGTAGAAAATGTCTAGAAATGTCATGTTAATTTTGAAACGAGTAGAGAGGTTGAGGTCAAATGTTGGATGGATGTATTTTGAGCTCCACTGAATAGGCGCAGCGGCGCAAATCTGTGTTCAACATTGGAAGGAGGGAACTGGTAAGACCGTTCCCATACTTTTTTCTAAAGCGATGTTAAAAATATTTATGAAGTTGAAAAACAATGCTGTGAAGGATCTTGGGAGCAGAGTTGTCCTCAACATTGAGAGGTGGGTAAATTTGAGGCTTATTCTGTGGGAGAGGAGAGATGAGACTCATATTACTGTAGATGAATTTGATTTCTGAGGTGAATCTGTTGTATATTATAGGTCTACATTAGGCGATGTAGATGAAGTTACATCGGGCACAAATCATTACATTTCTCACCATAAAAACACATTTCAAATCGGATTATTGGGGGACAGCCCTCCCCAGTTCCAAGATTGAAGGAGACATGTCTCCCTTATCCCTAGGGATTTGCGGCAGTGAATAGGCGTAATATGAACAGTGTTTTAACCGCCAATTGTACGTAACTGGTTGTTAGAAGAGTCACCAGTGTTAAAACCAGCACATTTTGTTGGAGGGGGTCATCAATATATCAGAACCTTGAATGGGACAGATGTCTGTGCAAGGTACCATACCAGAATTTATCCAGTGCAACTACTTCTCATTCCGTTACAAGCTACAAACATTCTTCTTGATATTACAGAATTCGATTCTATCTCTTTCTACTCCTCATGAATATAATGTGCTCATGGACCGTAGTACGGGGGCTCGGTGACTCAGTAGTAGACCGTTCACCTCCGGTGCTTGGGGTCCCTGGTTCGATTCCAGCTCGCGCCGTGTGGACTTTGTGATTAACAAACACCGTGCTCGTGGGTTTTCTTGGAGTTCTCCCGTTTCCTCCCACTTTCTTCATTCCACCATTTCACTCGTCTCTCATTATCACCGTCTCCTTTAGCCTAACCGGCATAACTGTGGGACGTAAAACTTAAAGACTTCATTTATTTTCATGGACCGTACTATAGGGTCTCTAGTTCCTCATTCACGTTACCTTTACGACAGTGTTGATACATTGCCGAGTGTGGAATGTCTTCTGTTACAGAGGAATCAAACTGTATTGTCCACTATTGATTTCAATAGACAGTGTGCGTCAAGAGCCATGTCACATAGCTCCTTTCCCTTATATTCTTCTTGCGCTAAGTCCGACATGGCGGATTTTCAGGTGTCCCTCATGATTCACACTACGCCTGTTCAGTGGAGCTCTAGAAAAATACATGCATTCCTCATATCCTACATTTGACCTGAATCCATCTACTCGTTTCAAAATTATCATGGCATTTCTAGATATTTTCTACGTTCTATTTTCGCACTTTGCCCTCATTTATCTCTCAGTCAATAAAACCTTTTTTCTCTGTTTCTTTTGGTGCTGAATCCAGTGCTAGGAATCATTTTCAGCAATTGAATTCACCAAATTGGAATAATCTCTTGTTAGTATTGTCCTCCCATCTGCGCCTAGGTAGGCCTACATATAACACAACACAGTTAATTAATCTTTAAATGAGGCCCCCCCCCTAGTATCAAAATCCGCCACATCCATTTCGTTTAGTTTCGAATAATCTCGGAAAACGTGCAGTGAAGCTCCATATAGACGCGTACAAAGTCCTATATTTGAACTAGTTTTTTTAATATTAAATATTAAGCTTTTAAACAAAATTCTGTTTTCATGGAGTTCCTTTAGATCAAATATAGATTTATAACAACCGATATGTAACTCAATTTCGGTAAAAAATGGATTTGGCGGCTTTTGATACTAAGCGTTTCAAATGCAGTATACCGTAATGACTGAGTGGCAGAGCATCAGTTCTGGCGCATTTAATTCATGATTATCTATTAAACTTCTAGTGATTGTTCTATAAATACCCATATTTTTTATTGTAATGTCAATAGATTTCCTTCTTTAAGTTTTGATTGATATTTACCAACTATTCACGCGTGTGCTTATTAGGGTGAATTAGGTAAAAGGGAATTTTCGAATATCAAATTCTAATAGCGCGGAAAACTTGTGTATTTGCATGCTAATAAATGGGAGAACAAATTCCTATATTTTATATACAGTTCGCGCAAAGGGTCTATAGTTTAAAAAAAAATAAGATTCAAAGCATCAATTATTGTTTCTTTGATGCTGAAATTTTAAGTTTTCCGACTTCTAATAGCGTGTACCTAGGTGATTACTTTACTTTAGTTCTTTACTATTAGTCAAAATATTTTTAAAATTACAGGGTACATTTAGAGTGTACGCATATGGCCTAAAATTTCTGTGAAAAATTGACTTTAAAAAAGAAAAAAAGTTATAGGTTGCCGAAAACATGAAAAAATTAAACTTAAAGGTCCATAGCTTCAAAACTATGGGACCTACCGTAGTCGGGTCAAGACTTCACTGAGGAACTTAGTATGTTCCCTGTCCTAATATCCAAGTTTCATAATTCTGCAGTACTTCCGCAACAATTTTTACAGAAGTAGTTGGTGAAAACTTCAAATTATATGCTCATAGCCAAACTCGCTCTATAAAAATTATTGCATGAGTACCTTAGAATTCTGAAACATGTATTTTCGGATAGCGCACATATTAGTTAAAGTTTATTTTTTCACGTTTTCGGCACCCTATAACTCCGAAAGGAAGTATTTGTGCACCCAGGTTGGTCTATACTTTTCGTCTTATCTTAGTGTTAGGATTCACCTCCCAAACGTTGTCGGTGTTGTTTTCAAACACCTTGTATAAACCCAGCATTTTAATATATCGATTATTATTATTATTATTATTATTATTATTATTATTATTATTATTATTATTATTATTATATATGAAACACCCTATATGTATGAGAAGGATACACGGAAATAACGATATAAGTCCATTGTTTTGCGAATTTTGAGTTGTTATTACAGTTTTGTACAACGAATAGTGGTCATACATATGGTAAACTGAGTATTTCGAAAAAGTGATCAATGTCCCTGGAATTTGGCTTTGAAAGGTTCGGGTACTGTAGAAAAACGATTAAAGTTCACAGCACCGAACGCTTGAAGAGGAGCAGGAAGTGTAAAACAGGATTGTCAATTGGTGTAAATTATCAAAGAACCTCCATCTTCCCAATATTTCCACAAGTGACGTATATTACCGTCGTCAGCTGTCATTTTATTCATTTCACAACAGCCTTGCTACAGGAACGTCTGTTTTTTTTTTTTTTTTTCACATATGACGAAACAATATCGAATAAAAAGTCCGGATGAAGTTTGCTTCGTGTTGTTGCTTTTCTGCACGCAAGTTGTATCAAAACACTGTTTAGTGACCTGCACATATTCTGCGATCCGTGTCCAAGGCAGAATAAGAAGTACTGAATATTACGATTTTGTCACTTTCTGGTCCATAGAAATGAACAGTTTCGGAACATTTAGATTACATTTTCAGTAAGCGACTATTCATTCTCAGAATGTAACAAAAGCATGAGCATAATAAATACCCGATCCAAATGTGGTATACCTACTGACTGGCGTAAGGTCATTGAACACACATTTAAAAAAAATCTTTGTGATGGAGTGAAAGAAGGAATTTTTCCGGGAATGAACAACATTTCTTGGCAAGAGATACAACAAAGAATACCCTTTCTCACAAAGGACAATCTCACAATTCTTTGTGAAGAAGATCTATACACTGATTCATCTTCGAAACTCATATTTTGGTCCATAAGTGAGAAAACTCTCAACTCCAGGAAGTCAAAGTAGATCCATTGCCTTCAACAAAGCAGGAACACAGCCAATTGGAATTTCCCGTACAAAATTTGCAGACTTGCAGTTCTTGAAGCAATTCTGTGGGCCAGGAGCTCAATAGTACTTCAGTTTATTGGGAATACAGAAAAATTACGTTAACGAAGACAGGGAGTAAGTTTCAGTAAAGAACTCCCCCTCCTCCATATACAAGAGACAAGGTGAAGTATTATCTCTATGCATGTATTGTTTATTCAGGAAAGGTTTTGTATTTATGTTCTGTAACTGTATTTTTTTAAAAAATTATTTGTAACAGTTAATCATCGCAATCTAAATGACTGTAATAGGATTCAAGTATATTACCTAAAAACAGAAAAACATATATAATAATTGTCGAGAAATAACTGAAAATAGACCTTACACTTTTAAATCGCTTTTTCTCACAAAGTTTAAAAATGGACTTAGATCGTTATTCCCGTGTAACCTTCGTTTATATATATATATATATATATATATATATATATATATATATATATATATATATATATATATATATATATATATACACACACAGGGTTTTCATAAAGTCTGAACGGATTTAATTTGCTTATAATTTTCATAAAAATGCTCATTATGAAATCAAATAAAGTGCAAACGGTAGCGGAAGTATTAAATGTTTAGTTGGCAACACTGTTAGATAAGCGGCAACTCTGAACACGTTGGAAGAGAGAGAGGGAGGGCAAGGGTCAGTTTCCTTACAGCCATCATGTTCTCAGATGAGGCAACCTTCCATGTCTCCGGGAAGGTTAACCGACACAACTGTCGCGTTTGGGGCACGGAAAACCCAAAGGAATTTGAAACACATGAGATAGATAGCCCTAAAGTGAACGTTTGGTGCGCTGTGTCCTATGATCATCTGATTGGACCGTTCTTTTTTGAAGAGGAGACTGTGAATGGAGATTCGTACCTGGGTATGTTGCAGAAATACCTCATTCCGGAACTGGAGGCACGTGGAATCCAGAACGACATCGTGTTCCAACAGGACGGGGCACCCCGTCACTATGTAATCAAGGTGAGACAGTTCCTTGACGAGAAATTCCCTAACCGATGGATTGGCCGTGGTGGCCCGACCGCTTGGCCGCCAAGATCACCCGACCTTACCCCCTGCGACTTCTGGCTTTGGGGTCATGTGAAAACGGAAGTTTATGCAAAGAAGCCAAGTGGTTTAGAGAACTTAAAGGACAAAATCAGGGCGTCTGTGGCTGGCATTTCGGATCAAACACGGCGAACGCTGCGAGTGGATTCCAGCGCGAATGTGTGGACGTAAATGGCGCCCAGTTGAAGGTGTGGCGGTGAATGAACTGAGCTGGTGCAGATTACAGGTAAAAATTTAATCCTTCCGCTACCGTTTGCACTTTATTTGATTTCAATATGAGCATTTTTATGTAAATTATAAGCGAATTAAATCCGTCCATACTTTATGAAAACCCTGTATATATATATATATATATATATATATATATATATATATATATATATATATATATATATATATATATATATATATATATATATATATATATATCTGAACTGAAACTACATCCGTTTCAAAATGAAGTGAACGTTTGCGGTTGTTTAATTATTTGAAGAAGTAAATACATTTTCTCGTATTTAATACATTTTATAAGCTCACTTCTTTTCGCGTAAACTTCAATGTGTCGGACAGTCAAGAAAAAGGAATTACATGCAACCAGACACTGTTTTACACCGTTGGGTTTAGTAAGTACAGTAGAGCGTCGATTATCCGAACGTCGGTCAACCGAACGACCGCTTAACCGAACTGTGTACTCGCTCGCACCTGTTACTCTCCCACCCTACCGTCCATCATCTCCCTCACTCCCAAACCAAGTTTCCCACAGTAGTCGCCGCACTGAGCCACCTCTGGCGGAACATTGCTTCTAATGGGGCCTTCATAAGGCGCTGCTGACCGGCCAAGCCGCCAGTCGCTGTGTTTCAACAATCAGCACACTTCTTTTTATGAATAAATTTACTGTACAGTACTTTTTTTTTGGCAAATAAACATGTACAGTTCGATTATCCGAACAAACCAGTTTTCCGAACACCCATGTCCCCCAATTACTTCGGATAATCGACGCTCTACTGTACTACGTATTACTAACTGTGATTATATGTATTTTCTATGTTTTTAAAATTGTCAGATATTTGAAATTCCACTAAAATAAGTGCATGGAATACAAATTTTAATATGTTCAAATATGTTGTATAGTAAACAGCATAGTCATTTAGAAGTCGAAGTGTGGAACGGCGAAGCGTAGTCGCTAATGCTCTTGTTTTTGGTGCGAGCGGTCCAGAGTTCGATTCTCGATGGGGCCACTCCATCGAAAAAGTGTAAAAAAGCTTTCTCACGCCAGATATTCTGAATAAAGTTTTCGTGAGTTTTCCTCATTCACACCAGGCAAATGCTGGGTTGATACTAGTAATGGGCACAAAAACAGGTTTTTCGGTTTTTAGAAAAACCGAAACCGGTTTTTGAAAGTTCAAAAACCGATTACCGATTTTCTCCAAAACCGGTTCGGTTTTTCACCAGATCCGGTTCCGGTTTTTTCCTAAATTTGTTCTATTTCTGATAAGAATAGTGTTTCGTTGTTCTCCGGAAACCGAATCCGTTCTACAGAAATAGTTTTATGTGTTTCCCAGAAGTTTTCACCGAAACCAGTTTCGGTGAAAACCGAACCGGTTTCGGACAAAACCGAAACCGGTTTTTGAGAAAACCGAACCGGTTTTGGAGAAACCGAAATGTCGTTTTTTTGTGTTTTGGTTTTTCTAGAAACGGTTTTTGCTTTTATAAAGAAAACCGTTTTTGTCCTTCCCTATTTGATAGCTAACATGGTCCCAGGCCGCTTCCTTCCTTCCCTTTCCTCCGGATAGTGTGCTCGCCAAGTGACGTCATCCGTCATACGTGACGGCTAACATGGCCATAGATGCCTAAAGCCCAGAAATCTAATTCCCAATCCTAATCCTAGTGACGGGCTAATATGGTCATAGATACCGAAAGCCCAGAAATCTAATTCCCAATCCTAATCCTAGTGACGGGCTAACATGGTCATAGATGCCGAAAACCCAGAAATCTAATTAATAATCCTAATCCTAGTGACGGGCTAACATGGCCGTAGATGCCGAAAGCCCAGAAATCTAATTCCTAATCCTAATCCTAGTGACGGGCTAACATGGCCATAGATGCCGAAAGCCCAGAAATCTAATTCTTAATCCTAATCCTAGTGACGGGCTAACATGGTCATAGATGCCGAAAGCCCAGAAATCTAATTCCTAATCCTAATCCTACTGACGGGCTAACATGGCCATAGATGCCGAAAGCTCAGAAATCTAATTCCTAAATCCTAAAAATCGAAATGTGCGTAAACTGTCGTATCTGTCTGTGTGGATATTATGGTTAGTGAATCTGGTTTGTGAGTTCCTGTGGTAACTGTTATTCACTATTGGCTCTTGAGGGAAAACACACAGATAAAAATTTTAATATTATGCTACTAGCTAAGGGAGGAAAGTTTCACAAAGCTGTATGCAACAATTGATACATTAGTAAAAGTTTGTTCCCTTAGCTTGTAGCGAGGACCTAATTGAACAAAGCTTCTTAGAGCTTCAGAAAATTGTATACAAGAATTAGTTCATCAATTAAGCTTTCTTCCTTTAAGCTGTAGGGAAGACATAGAGCCTAATGGAAGAAATATTCATCCAGCCTCAGAAAGCTGTATATAAGAAGTATTACATTAGTTGAGCTCTCTTCCCTTAGCTTGTAGGAAGCTGTGGAAAGAAAACTTCATACAGTTTCAGAAAACTATATAGAAGAGTGACTACATTAGGTAACCTTTCTTCCTTTATTTTGTAGCTGAGACCCAAGACTTAAGAGCTTGCCTTACTAAAAATAATACAAAATTTACCATTTTTCTTTTGCTTGTTATTCATCAGTGAAAGGAGATAATGAAATGTAAGTTATCACAATCATAGATAATGCTATTCTACAACAGAAAATATGAACCTGAAAAATGTTCAGTGTTGCCATCCATAAAAATTACAGTATTGCCAGAAAAACAATTTTTCTAAAATCTAAGTTAAGGCAGCGAGTAGAGGAACAAACTCAACTGCATTTGGTTACGTATCATATTGTTTTGGTTTCCTGTGAACTACTTTCTAAATAATAGTTGTATTTAGTTTGTAATAAACAAAACAGTTTTAACATACAATTATTAAAACTAAATAATAATGGTAATTAAAAAATAGTTCACAAGAAACCAAAAGAACATGATACGTAATTAAATGCAGTTGAGTTCATTCCTCTACTCGCTGTCTTAACTTAGATTTTAGGGAAATTGTTTTTGTGGCAACACTGTAATTTTTATGGATTGCAACACTGAACATTCTTCAGGTTCATATTTTCTGTTGTAGAATAGCATTATCTCTGATTGTGGTAACTTACATTTCATTATCTCCTTTCACTGATGAATAATCAAGCAAAATAAAATGGTAAATTTAGTAATATTTTTTTAGTAAGGCAGGCTTTTAAGGGAAGAAACCTGTATACAAGAATTAGTACATTAGTTAAGCTCTCTTCTTTTAGCTTGTAGCGAAGTCATAAAGAAAGAAAACTTCATACAGCTTCAGAAAACTACATAGAAAAATTTATTAGTATATTAATTAAGCTTTCTTCCCTTAGGTTCTAGAGAAAACCTAAATCGTAAGGTAAGAAAGGTTCATACAGTTTCAGAAAGCTGTATGTAAGAATGAGCATATTAGGTGAGCTCTCTTTCCATAGCTTGTAGTGATAACATTTCAATTTTTACCGACGTGAGTGATGGTTTCCATAAAAGTTTAGTAAGCACGTAGAAAGAATTCCATTGAGTGAGATCTTGAGTAAATAAACTTAATTTCCAGTAAAGTCAGTAGATATAAGCTTCCACAAATGTGGAGCTGATTATCGAAACGTCTCTTGTCCACTTTTTTCTGAAAATCGAGATATCAATATACAAGGGATCATCGAATAGTTGTGTACATCTTTGCACCTTCATTTGTGATCAAAACGTCCCAGAAGGTAGATAAAAATGGATTTGAAATATGAACTTGCACTCAAAACGTCTCCTGTCCACTGCAAAATGGCGGACAACTTTTAGCAATAAAGTTTAGAAGCAAAACGTCCTATGTCCACTCCTATTTGAATACGATTCTTACTGTTTTATTCCAAACTGTCTCTTGTCCAAGGATTTTCGCCAACAACTACTTGACACAAAAGTGCATTAATTATTGCTTTCTAGAACATTTAATGGATTTTTAAGTCCACAAACTAGTTGGTTGGTACTAGTGGCTCAACCGAGATAATTATCAAAAGATTTGTGCGATAACCTTATATGTATGGTGATTACATTGTTGAAATTACATCTGCCATATTGTTCGACTTATTTCTTAGTAAAATAGGTGCTTGAAGTTTGAAGGCATTTAGAAAAGTGATTTGTCTGACGTCTGTCAAGTATCGCAGTTTATTTTCATAGATATGAGTGGTAATCAAGGAGAAAATAATCCCAGATTTTCATAATTTTGCATCAAATTGTCTTTTGTCTGATAGATATGCTTTCAAAACGTCCTTTGTCTATTTTTCTAGTTTCAAAATATCCCTTGTCCAAATTAAATACCTTTTTTATTCATTAATTATGTATTGAATAATGGAATTTGTTTATAAAATAAGGCAATAATGGTTTAAAAGAATTTCTACACCAAATCTTACAATATTTAATAACCTTTTAAAATAATTATTAGTTTTTTTTTGATTTGCCAAAATTTTCGTTGGGTGGTCAAGAAACGTTTTGATAATAAGCTGCAAAAATATTGGCGAATGAAGGGCCGAGTAAGAACTTGTTCCACTGAGGTCGGTTACAGATATGTTGGTTACAAAATAAGAGCTTCATTAAGATTAAAACTGGTGGTAATGAGTAAATTTGTGGTGGACAACATCATGTCCTTGGGTATTCTCTGGGTACTCCCGCTTCCTCCCACATTGTCATTTCACCGTACCTTAATCATCATTGTCTACCTTAGCCTAAAGAACATAATTGTGGGACGTTAAACTGAAAGCTTTTTGTAGTTATTGCACAAAGGAGATATAATACATTTCCAAGGAATTATTGAATAAAATTCGGAAACCAGTGTTGACATCTATTTTCTGGCATCCATTTGGGACCAATTTTTTGTTCATGCAGAGAAAGTGTTCCAAGTGACATATTTGTACACTTTAGTCAAACGACACTTCCACTACTGAACTCCCACAAAGCATGATTGACTGTTGTCAGATCACTTCCCTCGAAAAGCCCAACCGTGCACCACAAATAACACTTTGATATATTGTTTCAAAACCATGTTCCAATAATGGAACAGCGGTGAAAATGGGTTTTAACTTTCCCACATTTTGCTCAATAATTTCCCTTCTGGAAACACCACTACAATATGTTGCATACCTTAGGAAAGACCATTCCATCACCTTTCAAATGCGCTACGTTTCATAGCAGTAGAGTAACAACAGGGTGAGCAATATGTAACATAAAAAAAAAAAAAAAAACTGGTTTTCAACTTGTAGCCCTCAAAGCGTTTACAATAGGAGCCATGTTCGTACAAACTTTTTTGCTTAGAACAAGCACTCATACTATCATTTTTCCAAGTATTGGCGAGCACATATTTTTCTGAGGATTCCATATCATCCCCACTCTTAATGTTAGATTGGTCAAAAATAAAGTATTATATCTTCCAAATCAATTATATAACTACAGGGTTATTTAATCGGTTCAGGGATTAAAGAACTAATAAAAAAAAGAATGTGAAGGTAAGCAAATACAAAGTTGGCCTCATAGGTACTGCGTGCGTCTTTCATGCATCAGACTTCAGGTTTCATTTGCTATGGATGAACCTTAAAAGATTCGAACACATTACGGTGGTTTGGATTGCATCTAATCTGTAGGTCCACGTCTCACGCAGTCTCGGTATTGAAAAGGACCGCTGAACTGCGTTGAACCAACCAATCAACAAAAGTTGATGTATTTTTATCCGAAAGTTTAAAACAATTTAATTTCTTCAAACTAAACTGTGTTCTGTATCTTCACATACAGATGGACATATGTAACTTACGTATATGTATTAATATATAGAAGACTAATATGCTAAGCATCCTGTAACAGCGTGACGTAACATCTAAGCGGGAAAAGATTGTAGCATATGGATAGCGTACAGTCCGTACTGATTTGTATAGTAAACATAAGAATTCCGTATATTTGTACAATATACCGCTGTCCGAATAACGGATTTTTCTAAGTGAAATTTGTATTGAGTTGTGAAAGATCATTAACTGGATATTGAAACTTAGATTAGTCACTATTATTATTATTATTATTATTATTATTATTATTATTATTATTATTATTATTATTATTATTATTATTATTATTATTATTATTATTTAAGATTTTCCTTGGATGAGGGTACAGTAATTTAAAGTTAATAGTTTCTTTAGAATTCAGAAAGTAGTTAAGTTTATTTCACTGTTGACATAACAGTTTGAAGATAAACATAAATAAACTAGCAGAATACCCGTTCTTCGCACTGATGGAATACGTTTCATTTTGGACATAACCCTAACAGCACAGGATGTGCTAGGCATGTGCCATTTAGGTGTCCCAGCTACTTTTTAGGTACCCGACACTTGGCACAAATGATATTCATGTGCTAAGTATGTACTTCAGCTACATACAGTTTTAGGTATTTGTTACATTTATTTGATATTTGCAACTATGTACTACAATTATATCATTTATATACCTGGCTGTTTCGCACTCTAACAGTCATTTGTTTTCATGTCACTTGGGACGTATATTTGTCATGTTCTAGGTACGTCCTTTAGGAAATTACTGTTTCAGATACCCTAACAACACAAAATGTGCTAGGCATACTACATTTAGGTGTTCTAAATTCATCTCCCACATTTGATTCATTTGTTACTTCTTTTTCTAAGCGGTTGTGTACTAGAAGCAACAAACGCATCCACTTTATTAGATGGCAACTGCCGCCGATCATTTGAAAGTGAATATAGAAGAACCATGAAATAAAGTAAATAGACACTCGACATTTTGTTATAAAATTACATGGCGAGTAGAGTTTATCTGATCCCAAGCGGTTATCGTCGAAAATATGCGGTTAAAGGAGCACTCTGATTAGCCACTTTGAAAAGACCTCAACAATTTATCCCTCTACAGGTGACATTGTCTTCATCGCCTTCGTGGCCAAGTCGGTAGAGTACGCGGTCAGTAATCTAAAGGTTGGTGGTTAGTGCCCACTCCGGGTACTTTTTCTTTACTTTACTAAAGTGGTTTTTTAGACTGACTTTAATATAAACACATTACGCATATAGACGATTTAACATAGTTTGGGGGTGTAATTTTGTGGTTCATTGACGCTTACGGCATAGGGAACATACCTAGAACATACTAGGCACGTTCCCCAGGTACATATCAGACATGTGCTTACGGGCGAACATAGAATGTGACTATCACTTGCCATCCATGTGATTTCTCTCTCAGAGGTACATAAGGCACATACTGGACACATACCCATGTACCTGGGGGAACATGATGCACATATGCCTGGTATGTGAATGTGCTGTTAGGGAAAGGACATCAAAAGTGTCACAAATCAACTTAGGGACTCCTAAAACTTTGAATTTTACATTAATATCGGTCATTTTCGATCATTTTTGTATATAGCCTCCCTCTCGCTGAATTTGGATTTAAACGGCATCATAAGTGTCATTGTTCGTGGATTCGACACTTATTTGGGTCATTTTCGATCATTTTTATATCTCCCCCTGTCCCTTCCTTATGTCGCACCATGAAAGTGGAAAAGATAGAAACCATCCCAGGCCCGAACCTCATCTATGTTGAAAATTTGATCGAGATCGGTCGGGTGGTTCAAGAGTTATTAAGTCACAAACAGTCACTTTCATTTGGCTTTTTAAAGAAGCTAGCTTAATTATACAGCATCTGTATCTATTGGTGGCACACAGTGTGTTTTATTATAAATCTCACTTTCCATGTTCTTTCTTTCCAGAGTTGTAAATGCCTCTTCCAGAATGACGGTCACAACATACGAGACTCTTCATTACAGTGACAATAATACTGTGTTTTACATGAAGGCAGGTTAGTATGAAAAGATTTGAATACGATTCTTCGGGTTATTATCCCATCTAGAATACTTCTGACTGGATTATTTTGCCTATTTATTTCTTCAGAAGTGGTTAGAATGGAAGCTCTGGAAAGTAGTGAAGGTCACACCCGTATTCCACATAAAGTAATCAGGCTGCACTCTATATGGTTAACTTTCTCTTGGTTCTCTTGGTTCAATATTCTTTGTAAGCTATTGTGCAGGGTTTTTCTTGTGTGTTATGTTTTTTAAGTGTTCAGAATCACCAAGAAGGTGCATTTTATACGCTGAGAATTTAAGAGTAGACTACATTGTGTAAAAATAATGGTTGAAAAAAAAGGGCATATTTTTCAAACTATGGTCCGTGGGCCACAAGTAGTCCTCGAAGTCAATCCTCATGGCTTTTCTTAGGTTGAATATCAGTAGAGACGAAACTTTTTCGTTAATGCGATACATGCGAAACGTTTAAAAAGATGCGTATATCTTTGAGGAAACCTCAAACTTATCGTTTCAGAGCCAGAAATCGCGTTTATATTATCGCGAAATTTTGCGCAATTCGGCATTAATTGCGATAAATGAGAATAAAAGCGAAAAAGTGGAATTCGTGTTAATTATTGCTAATAATAACTAAAAAGTGCTTTTCCAATATTAAACTTAAAAAAAAAGAACGTTGCATTTACGAAAAAGCTCTACGAGTTATTTGATCCTGAGCTGTTGTTTAAGTGTTTGACTGTGTTTTGTGGTGAAAATGTTTATGATCTGTTGGTTGGTTACTGTGAATTTAAATTAAGGTTATTGAAGTTCTCAACAGTGAGTATAAGGAAGCTGACATTGTATCATTGATAAACAGTTCAAAAGTTAACCACAAGTCTTTTACTGTCAGCTCGTTATGTTCAATATGGTTGCCAGTCTCGAGTGTTGATGCCGAGAGATTCTTCTCAAAGTATAATATTATTGTTACTGACAGGAGAACAAACTTAAAATAAGAATTGGTAATATGTTCTCCTTTAATTACGGATGAGGTTAGAGGAATTGCTTAAACTTTTGCATTAATTTCTGTATTTCAGTGAATACATTAGCTAGAATGTGCACCTAATCAAGGTATATCCTGATTTTTGTATTAGATATACACCTTACTACCAAAAATATACTGTTTACAAGTTCCATAATTAAAAAAAAAAAAAAACTTGTACTACATTTAAAAAAATAAATGCGACATAAATGCGAAAACTGTGAAAATTAATACTACATCATCATAGGTATTCTGCCTTTATTGGCAGGTCACTTGCCGCAGCTGAGAAGCTTCCATGCCCCACGGTCCTCCGCTAACCTTTTCGTCTTCGCGTATGATCTTTCTGTTTTAATATCATCTATTAATTGTAGTCTCCTTCGCCCCCTCCCTCTCTTTCCCGCCACCATACACTCTAGGACGTCCCTCATGATACAATCTCTTCTTAGGCAATGTCCCAACCAGTTTCTCTTCCTCTTCCTAAATATATCTAAAAGTGTTCTTTTCTCACCCACCATTTCTAACACTCTCTCAATCGTTTTCCGCTCGACCCAACTAATTCTTTCCATTCTTCTCCACACCCACATTTCGACGGCTTCCAGTCGATTTTCGTCACCTTTACGTAATGTCCACGTTTCCGCCCCATACAGTACAACACTCCACACGAAGCATTTTATGAGTCTTTTTCTCAACTCTTTATTCAAGGTCCCACAAAACAGACTTTTCTTTCTTTTAAAGGCTTCTTTCGCCATTCCTATCCTTGCTTTTATTTCACGTTCGCATTTCATGTCATTACAAAGAATACTACCCAGATATCGAAAACTATTCACTTGTTCTATTTTCTTCCCTCCTACTTTTATATGTGACACAGACCTCTTCGTTCCAATCACCATGGCTTTTGTCTTTCTAATATTTATTTTCATCCCATATTCTTCAAAGCCCTTTCTCATTTTTTCTAACATTTTATTGATTTTCTTTCCAGATTCTGCAAGTAGCGCTATATCGTCTGCAAATCTTATGCATCTAATCATTCTACCTCCTACCGAAATACCATCATCATCATGTAAACTCTTTTTCACTATCTCTTCTAGATAGACATTAAATAGTGTTGGCGAGAGGCAGCATCCTTGTCGAACTCCCCTTCCAATTGCACTCTCTTCCGTCAGTTCTTCCCCTATCC